>NC_057806.1:703304781-703317326 GCF_018294505.1 Triticum aestivum
TAAGTAGAAACAAAATAAAACAAATTAAAATTTAATACAATAAATAAGTAGAAACAAAATAAAATAAAATAAAATAAACTTTTATAATATAAAGAAGTAGAACAAAATAAACTTTATAAAAGTAAAATAAATAAACTTTAATAAAATAAATAAAAATAGCAATAATAAGTTTTTTGTTGTAAGTAGAAACAAAATAAAATAAATAAAGCAACAAAAAAATATATAAAAAAGTGCCAACTACTGGGCCACCATGGCCTGAATACGACTAGAAACCCTACCATGGGCTGGGATCCAGGCCCGCAGAAGGCCAAGTAGGCCCATCAGGCATAGCTATGACAATTAGGCCCGTAAGCCTGCAATCGAGAGGAGCTGGAGAGGGGTGCGACAGTGGGGCTTATAAACCACTCCCCGCCTCTCTCAACTAGCGAGGCGGGACTAAAGTTTTGGCCATGGGGAGCACGAGGCCTTTGGTACCGGTTGGTGCCACCAACCAGAACCAAAGGCCGCCGCTTCCCGCCCTTTGGGCTGCTGAAAAGGGACCTTTGGTCCCGCTTGGTGGCACGAACCGGGACGAATACCAAAGGGGGGGTATTGGTCCTGGCTGGTGCTACGAACCAGGACGAAAGGTGTAATTATATAAGCCAACACTTAGAAAAAATTGCCCTACTGCTCCCATTCTCCCCCGACGCCGCCAGGCCGCTCCTCTCGTCGCCGTCGCCGACGCTGCACCCTGCCCCGACGCCACCCGCCACCGTCTGCCGCTGCCCACCGCCCGCCGCCGCCCATCGCCCGTCCTCCGCCCTAACGCTGCCTGACGCCGCCTCTACGCCGCCCGACACCGCCCAACTTCGCCGCCGCTGACGCCCTCGACGCCAACTGCTCCGACGCCGACCGCTGTGCCCGGCCACCCCCTGTGGGCACACATGCCGCTCCTCGGGCCCTTGCGTGCGCCCGCCCCGACACCGGCGCCGGCGCCGCCATGCCCCTCTGCCCGGCCGGCCCCTAGAGCTTTCCTTTATATTTTTTTGTTATATATATATGCTATTTATTTAGATGTTTTTAGATGTTCTTATATGCTGTTTTAGATGTTTTTAGTTGTTCATAAAAGAAATTTAGATGTCAAAAATGTTTTTTATGTTCATATATAGAAAGTTTTTATAAAAATGTATGTATGTATGTTCTCTGTGTATATATGTTCATATATGCAAAAGTTAGATTTTTAGAAATTTTTTATCTATATATGTTCTCTGATTTAGTACATTAATTTGAGGTTAGTTTCATTTTTAGAATAGTTTTATATATTTAGGAAGAAGGAAGAGAAGGAAGAAGGAAGAAGAAGAAAAAGTTTTATATATGCAAAAGTTACATTTTTAGAAAAGTTTTATATATCTAGCTAGGAAAGGAAGAAGAAGAAAATGAATGAGAGGAAAAAGGAAAATAAGAAGAGGAAGAAAGGAGAAGAAGAGGAGAAATAAATAAAAGGAAAAAAGAAGAAAAAGAAGAGAATATTCTATTTTTTCTTCTTCTCCTCTATTCCTCTCTTCTTTTCCTCTTTTTTTCTTTTTTTTTCTTCTTCGATCTTCTCCTCTTTTTTCCCCTCTTTTTATTTCTTCTTCGTCTTCTTATTTTTTATCGGTATGTCGTTGTCGATATACCCCGTCCCGGTAACTTCGTTTAGTTTTAGGATTATTTTAGTTTATGTTTATTTTAGGAAGAAGGAAAAGAAAAAGGAGAAGAAGAGGAGAGGATGAAGAGGAGAAATAAATAAGAAGAGGAAAAAAGGAAAAAAAAGAGGAGAAGAAGAAAGGAATAGAGGAGAAGAAGAAAAAATAGAATATTTTTCTATTTTCTCTTCTTTTCCTCTATTCCTTTCTTCTTCCCCTCTTTTTTTCTTATTTTTTTCTTTGATCTTCTCCTCTATTCCTTTCTTCTTCTCCTCTTTTTATTTCTTCTTCGTCTTCTTATTTTTTATTGGGTATGTCGTTGTCGATATACCCCGTCTCGATAACTTTGTTTAGTTTTAGAATTATTTTAGTTTATGTGTAGTTTAGGAAGAAGGGAAAGAAAAATGAGAAGAAGAGGAGAGGAAGAAGAGGAGAAATAAATAAGAAGAGGAAAAAAGGAAAAAAAGAGGAGAAGAAGAAAGGAATAGAGGAGAATAAGAAAGGAGAAGAAGAAAAAATAGAATATTTTTTTATTTTGTCTTCTTCTCCTCTATTCCTTTCTTCTTCTCCTCTATTCCTTTCTTCTTCTCCTCTTTTTTTATTCTTTTCTTCTTGTTCTTCCTTTTCTTATTTTTTATCGGGTATGTCGTTATCGATATGCCCCCTCCCCGATAACTTCGACCTAAGGGGGGGGGGAGGGGAGGGGTCGCAAGGGTTCGAGGGGCAAGGGTTGGGAACTAGCTAGGGTAGAGGGTCGAGGGTCGCCAAGGGTCGGAGGGTCGTGGGGTCGTCGTATGTCGTCGTTGTCGATATACCCCCTCTCGACCGTGATAACTTATACCACGGGAGCACCCCCTGGCCCTCTCGCTCGACCAAAACTCTCGAGGACACCCAAACCCTAGAAAAAAAGATGTCGGTCCCCTACCCCCTCCCGTCGCGCCCCTACCCAACAAACTCTCTCGAGGCCACCCAAATTTACCAAGTTAAAAGAGCGTTGTCGTCGAGGCCACCCCATACCCTTGAAGCGTTGTCGAGGTCACCCCAAACCCTTGAAGCGTTCCAGAGGCCACCCCAAACCCTAGAGAAGCAGCGTCGAGGACACTAATATGATCCTTATTGTGATTAGCTAGCTAGTTCTACGTTTGCCACTAATATATCCATCTGTCATGTTTGAATAATAATTGCCATGTTGTAAATATTTGCAGAAACTATGGAGCACCCCCGAGACGAAGCAACATAAGCGGTGTTGGGGGACATAATTGCACAAGGAAGTGATGCTGTCATGTCGTTTCTCAATGAAACCGATGGTCTGGAAGGACAGGGTGAAGAAGAAGGCTATGATTATGATGGCTCCGGTGACACAATGCCGGTGCAAGGAGACTGTGATGATGGCTCCGGTGACCCAATGCCGGTGCAAGAAGGAGACCGTGATGACGGCTCCGGTGACCGAACCGAGTCCGGCCAGGTATATATATTAGTCAAGCCTGTGCTGACTAGCTAATTGATGCATTCATTGTTTTGGTATATGTACACATATTAATTAACTCTCGTATTTCTTCTTTTTTCTAGCCCTCCGGATTGGGCACAACTTCGGTAAAGAGACGAGGCCCGAAGAAAAAGTTGCGCTCGGATGAAAGGTTTGAGATCACAGCAATCGCGCGCGATGGCATGCCGATTGAATCCATCCGGACAAAGGAAGCATTTGCTGCTCAGTGCGGGGTTCTTGTTAGGGACAAGATCCCGATCAGTATCCACCAATGGTTAAAGCCTAAGAATGAAGACCTTGAGGTGTGTTATGTCTCTGATATGCAGAAAGATGATCTTTGGACCGCGCTGAAGGCAAATTTCACCCTACTGGCAGAGGAGGATCCGGAGAAGCCAATTAAAGAGCAATTGATCAAGCCTCATCACTACTAGGGAAAACCCTAGTAGTAGCGTGGGTTTTGAGGCTAGCAGCAGCGCGGGTGGCCGCGCTACTAATAAGGCGCTACAACTAACTTATAGTAGTAGCGCAGTCCTTACCCGCGCTACTATTGTTGACGATATCAGCAACGCTTTTTGTGAACGCGCTACTATTACTTAGCTGTAGCAATTTCGCAGTCCCTCGCTACTGCTATATCTTTCATCATTTTCCCCCCGTACCCCTTTCCCTTTCAGTTTCCCTTTCAGATACTAGATACTAGGTACTGCTAGTAGATATCAAATTCATAAACCATTACTGGGTAGTACTCCCTTCGTTCCAAATTACTCGTCGTGGTTTTAGTTCAAACCACGACGAGTAATTTGGAACGAAGGGAGTACTAGATAACAATTTAATGCATAGTCAACATGCATTCTCAAGAAGTACAGGGTCATATCAACGGCGATCATCATATGTAGTTCTAGATGATATCGACGACGATCATCATGTGTAGTTCTAGATGATATAGCCACACACACATATGTAGTTCTAGATGATATAGCCACACACACATATGTAGTTCTCGATGATATCGAAGACAATCATCATCCTCAAGCCTGGGCGGTTGGTGTTCCTGAAAGTAATTAGGATGGCCCGTCCAACACGAAGATTCTTGCCATCGAGGAATTTCTTCCACCCAACCGAGTTTAAGTGTGTGCGACCGTCCGTGTCCACACGGTAAGTACAGGTTGTGACGGAGCCCCTTGGAGTAAGGCGTAGTCCAGCTGAGCCTTCTTCATCAGGCTCGATACCATAACTCACAGATATGCTCTTTGCCAATTTCTGAATAAGAAAAATATGTCAATTAATAAATAGCCTCGCAAATAAGTACATATGTATTATCTACACTATTAATAGTTTCCTTAGATTCTACACTAATAAGCATGTGATCGAACTCTACACTAAAACATATCATCGACTAGATTCCACACAACATACCATATCATTGGACTGTACACTAAGTATTTCATTGGATAATTTGCATTTGTAAGTATAACATACCATATCATGTCGATCAACCATGGTATTTGTCAGGCGTTTCACGAATGGCACCCCGACAAAGTCAGCACGTGGCGGAATTATGTCCCACAGGTTGGACACCTCCTCCTCGCTCAACCTTGTTCTTTGAGCTACGATGGCTTCATGAAGTGGGTCCTCATCATCTTCATTGAGTTGGTCCTCATTATCTTCATCATCTTCGTCATCTTCATCATCTTCCACCAGGTTGAGATAAATGACAGCCAGCTTGGGTCTTTCTGCTCTGAAGGAGAAGCTGATCAACTCACCAGCAGTAAGACGCATGCGAGCGACGAAACGGGCCCATCCATCTCCTCCAATATGCGACATATTGCATCCTTTCTCGACCTCCATAGTGTATGGCCCCCCAGGAGCCTCAAATATCACAGTGTCTCCTGTCAGCTTGTTGAATTTCAACCTCACATTGCATGGGACGATCTGTGTAAAATAAGAAAAATGACACAATGCAGTAATGCCAACACTAAAAATAAAATAGTTATTACATTTCATCTAATTTATTACCGCCGCATGACGAAAACCCGGCTGGAAGTAGATGCCGAAAAGCTTGCCAGTTGCAAGGCTGCCGGCGCACCTTGACTTGCACAGTCGACATAGTGGTGGTGGTGGCGCCATTTTTCCTAAAGCAATATGAGCAAAGGATTAACTATCCACTTCACAGGAAAGAAAAAAAGTAGCATGAGATATTTTTGGTTCTTCTGCAAGAAGCAATTTGATGGACAATTATAATCCTAAGATCTAGTAACATATTAGATGACAAGGTACCACCTACATTTTGCCAAAAAGTAACTAAATCAACTAAATGAAAATGTTCTAAATCAACTAAATGGAAATGTTCTAAATCAACTAAATGAAAATGGTGCATACTAAATCAACTAAATGAACTAGCCTACTAAATCAACTAAATCAAAATGTTCTAAATCAACAAAATGAACTAGCATACTAAATCAACTAAATCAAAATGTTCTAAATCAACTAGCCTACTAAATCAACTAAGTCAAAATGCTCTGAATCAACTAGCCTACTAAACCAACTAAATCAAAATGTAGGGAGGACGGAGGAGGAGGCCGGTGCCGAGTCCATCAAGGAGGAGGAGGGGCCGGCCGACAGCCAGTGGAGGGAGGACGGAGGAGGAAGGCGGAGCGAGAAGGGGCCGGCCAGCGGAGAGTGGAGAGGGAGGACAGAGGAGGAGGCTGGTACCGAGTCCAGCAAGGAGGAGGAGGTGACGGCGGCGCAGAGGGAGGAGGGGCGACGGGGGAGGACCGACGCAGGGGATAGAGAGTGATCTAGTGTGTCGGCGTTCTGGGAACGGGGGTCCCCAGACTTGCCTGCCTGCGGCCTGCGGCGTGGCTCAAGTGGGGGCCCAGCGCGGCCCATCTTCATCAGCTCAAGCTCAAGACCCTCGCGAGGGGCCAAGCCTCGCGGGGCGGACGACCGGAAGCTTCCTCAGAGGCAGCCTCATCAGGCAGGCTCACGAGGAGGCGAGAGATCAAGGCAGGGGTACCTCACGAGGAGCCCGTGACGCAAGCCATGACAATCGAAACCAGGCGGGCGCCAGGCAGGCGCCGGCCTGCGCAGTGTCCTTGTTTCCCCTTTGGTGCAAAGGGGGCAAGCACATGCCAAGGCACCGGGCAAAGGTTTCCATTCCGGTGCAACAAGACCAAGACCAACATAGCGGCAGGACGGAGGTCACTTTGGAGCCCAAGACGGCGTCATCACCAGTGCTTTTGGCAGCCGAAGACCACCTTTGGTCAAGATAACTTGCACTAGATGTTCCCCTTCAAAATGGCCAATTGTTGGCGCCCTTCCCGCTCATTATTTGGGGAGAGGCCCAGGGCCTCTATAACTAGAGCTAGCCACCACAGAGTAGAAGAACACCCGGAGAGATCAACACACCTAAAGGGCTAGAGATCCGATAGAGCCCTAGCAGAGAGAGAGAGGCGACTGAACTCGCCCAAGCAGTTCATCGCACTAGCTGAAGAACACCTCACGCGAGGCTGTTCTTCCCTTGTACTGTTCATCATCATCCCCTGAGGCAATCCACCACACCACACACTGGAGTAGGGTATTACACCACAACGGTGTCCCGAACCAGTATAAACCTTGTGTCCCTTGTGTTATTCGTTGTTTCCAGTTTAGATCACGCGAGGAGATTGGACGTAGATCGGTAGGGGAGAGATCTCCGCGCACACCCTAGTGTTCGAACCTCAAGGGTCTGCCGGAACCCGAAATTCGACATTTGGCGCGCCAGGTAGGGGTGCGCCGGAATCTTTCTTCCGCTGTTCGCGTACGATCTTCCGTCGTGTCCATGGCTGACGCCCGCCGGGCTCGCACCGAGCGCCGGGCTGCTCTCGCCACCCGCGTCGCCCAGACAGCACTCGTCGGCGGACGCCCTCGTCGTTCCCCGTCGCCTGCTGCCAACGCCGCCACCGGCCCAATGGGGAACGAGCAGCAGGCCTCGTCCCAGCATCCTTCGGTGCGGCGAGAGGGCCGCACCGCCACACCGTTGCTGACTCCAGCTGCTTCGTTGCCCCATGCCCGTCGCGCCCCCATGGACGCGCATGCCACGCTGCTCCTGGCAAGAGAGCTCTTGCACTACCGCCCCGTCGATGACCTCTACGAGGACTGGCTCGCCCGCATCATTGAGCTCGTCAGCGCCGCAGGGGGCTCCCCCTTGCCGTCCCTCTCGCTGCCTCGCCCTCCATTCTGCGCATGAGGTGGGGATTAGGAGGCGCTTCCACCACCTCCTCCCCAAGAAGGCGCCCTGGCTCCAAGGCACGCAGCCCCAGGGCGAGACCCTCCGCGTCCGGCGCCTGCGCAGCAAGAAATGAGCTGCCAAGAGATCCCTCATCCCCAAGAAGGTGCTCGCGCGCTCCCAGCGCCTGCGCACCAAGATCGCGTCCCTGCACCTCCACGCCAAGACCCCGCGCTGATCAAAGCGGCGGCGCATGGTAATCCCCAGGAACAAGCCCAGCACCAGCAAAAGGCACCGGTGGCCACGGCAAATTCAAGCCTGACCTGCCCCCTTGCTACGATGGCATGACGGACCCCGCGGATTACTACAGCTCGACGAGCTATGCATCGAAGCCGCCAACGGAAACGAAAGGGTCATGGCGAACTGGTTTCCCATGGCGCTCAAGGATGGGGCCCGCACCTAGCTCCTGAACCTGGCTCCTGGCACAATCTCCTCCTGGGACGAGATGCGCACTCGCTTCATCGCCAACTTTCAGGGCACTCGCGGCCAGCCCCCGGCCGTGAGCGACCTGCGCCGCATCAAGCAGCAGCAAGGGGAAACCCTGCAGAAATACATCCAGCGCTTCAACAACGCTCGCCTCAAGATCCCCAAGGTGACTGAAGAAGCCATCATCTCTGCCTTCTCCGATGGCATACGCGACATCAAGATGAAGGAGGAACTAGCAATCCATGAAGACCTGTGCACATCCCTGGAGCTGTTCAACTTGGCGACCAAGTGCGCCAGGGCTGAGGAAGGGCGCCTTTCCCTATTCGCTAACTCCCGGCTACTGACCCAGAAGAGAAGAAACCCAAGGCCAAGGACGTGAAGCGCAAGGGGGCTGCCGTGCTTGCAGCGGAACCAGACACCAAGCGAGACAAAGATCAGCCCGAGTCATCTAAGGGCAGCCGGTACTGCGTGTACCACGACCTCCACACCCACAACACCAACGAATGTCAAGAGCTCAGGGCCGTGAGAGATGGACGTGTCGGCCGACGCCCCGAGTGCAACGATAGGGGCTATGGCCGAGGAGGAGGAAGAGGTGGCGGACGATGGGAAGACCGTGGCCCTTGCCAAGGGTGGTGTGACCGACCTCGCGAGGATCGCTGGCAGGACCAGCCTCACGAGGGAGGCTGGAGAGATCAGCCTCATGAGGATCGCCCGTACGGCAACACAGGCCTTCCTCCTCTGTCGCCGCTGCCAAGGAGGAATGAAGACCAACATCAAGACGAGGGGGCTGGGGGCTTCCAGGAGCCGCGCGCAATCGCTTGCATCTTAGGTGGCGCGCAGGCCCCAGCCTCACAACGCATCTTCAAGCAGTTTGCTCGCGAGGTGAATGCAGTCCTCCCCAAGCTTGAGGTCACGCGCCCTCTCAGGTGGTCTGTGTGCGCTATCACGTTCAGCTCAGCGGATCAGCTCAAGTGCGCGGCAACGGCCAGAGTCCTCCCAATGCTTTGCTCCCCAGTCATCAGCAATGTGCAGGTCACCAGGACCCTCATTGATGGCAGAGCAGGACTCAACATCCTGTCCGTCGAGACGTTCGACAATCTCCAAGTGTTGTACGATCAGCTCCAGCCGACCAAGCCCTTCTCAGGAGTCACTGATGGTTCCACTGTTCCCATAGGGCAGGTTCGCCTTCGAGTCACCTTCGGACAGCGCAACAACTACCACACATAGCTCATCGACTTTGACGTCGCCCACATCTGCCTGCCATACAACGCCATCCTCGGGTACCCAGCCCTGGCCAAGTTCATGGCGGTGACTCACCATGGATGCAATGTCCTCAAGATGCCAGGAAGCGGTGGAGTCATCACCGTACCCTGTGAAGAAAGGGACGCAGTGTGTTCACTTGAGCGCGCGTTCCAAGCCGCGGCAATCGAAGACCCGGACCACAGGAACGGAAGACCTCCCGAGGTGACCCTTAAGAAGAAGAAGGTTTTGCCTGGCCCAAGCCACAAGGAGGCAGGCACCTCCGGAGGTGTTGCGTCAGGGTCCGCGCCCAATCAGGGAGCGCCACCCTCTCTCGCATAGGAAGGCGCGCTCTGCGCCCTCCTCAGGCAGGGCTCAGGGGCTCTTTCTTAAAGAGCCACCGACCTTGCCAAGGTCGCGAGGGAGGCGCTCGGGCACCACTTGGAGGGGTGCTTCCAGGTACGTTTCCCTCAGGAAGATACAAGGCAAGGAAGACCAAACCCTCAGGAGTTCATCACAAGAAACACCTAGGAGCTATAGGAGTCGAGAGTCATGCGCGGCAGCCGCCGCTTGCCCATTGTAGCCCCACATCTAGGCGAGGATGGTGGGCTGCGCGTCTGCATCAACGTGCCAGGGCTCAACCGAGCCACGTCTCAGGAGTTCCTCTGGCCTTCGCGCGTGGGGCGTTGCGAGGGTCCACCTCATAGCTACGTTCGCATGTCTCTCGGCCTGCCGAACACGGTTGCCGCTCATCAGCGCCTACTGAGGAGCATTCTGGAGGCCCAGAAGGTTAGGCATTGTGCGGTCGTAATGGAGATGGAGATGGCTCTCAGAGACCCACCTGTGCCCCCGGAGGCTCCCGAGGCTCCTGGGCCTTGGGGCTCATGAGGGTCGACGTCTTCATCGTGCATCGCCCGCTTCTTCAACATCACTCCATCTTCAACGACACCAGGTGACACCTTTCTAAGTTTTGTTCTTAGCTGGGAGCGCCCACAGGGCCGCATCATTCCCAGGTCGCGTGGGTCCGTCCCTGCGGCATGTATCCGTTTTTCTTACGCTCTTTACTCACCTTGTCAGGGGCGCCCCTTGGGCTGCATCATCCCCGAGCTGCTCGGGCCTGGCCCAACGGCGTTTGCTTTTCCCACGTCTATTTAAAATGAATTTCCTCCTGCGTTCTTAACATACCCGACCTAATCGCCCGCTCGATTGGCGCCTACCTATGGAGCCTCTTGCTCTGGCACGGCATTTGCGCATGGGTCCGTCCCTGCAACGCTGATAAACCTGAGTGGTCGAGCTCTGGCCGCGGCAGCCCCGCAAGGCGCCACCTCACCAGGCCCTTAGTGCCCCAATCACTCCCCCGGAGCGACCAAAGGTTGGCTGGCAACCGTAACAACAAGTCTTATTTCTCTTCATGATTGGTGTGCAGGACGTACTCCAGGAGCAACGTTAGGGACGCCGCGAGCCGCCTCACCCTCTCTCCGGCATGGATCGCTTGCACGTTAAAAGGGGGGGGGGTACCTGAGCATCGCGACTCATGGGCTCCTACTGGCTCTCCAGTCCTCCCCCCTGGCCTTGACCCACGGCATCGTGACCTGTCATACCAGCGGCGACTGAGCTCGCTCGAGGGCCGTGACCTGAGGACGTAGAGTGGTGGGGAACGTAGCATAATTTTAAAAAATTTCGACGCATCACCAAGATCAATCTATGGAGTCATCTAGCAACGAGTGAGAGGGGAGTGCATCTACATACCCTTGTAGATCGCGAGTGGAAGCGTTCAAGAGAACGGGGTTGATGGAGTCGTACTCGTCTTGATCTAAATCACTGATGATCGAGCGCCGAACGGACGGCACCTCCGCGTTCAACACACATACGGTTGGGGAAGACGTCTCCTCCTTCTTGATCCAGCAAGGGGAAGAAGAGGTTGATGGAGATCCAGCAGCACGACGGCGTGGTGGTGGAAGCAGCAGTGATCTCGGCAGGGCTTCGCCAAGCTCCAACGAGAGGGAGAGGTGTTACGAGGGGAGAGGGAGGCGCCAGGGACTTGGGTGCGGCTGCCCTCCCTCCCCTCCACTATATATAGGGCCCCTAGGGGGGCTCCGGCCCTAGGAGATCCCATCTCCAAGGGGGGCGGCGGCCAAGGGGGGACTTGCCCCCCAAGTCAGGTGGGGCGCCCCCACCCCTAGGGTTTCCAACCCTAGGCGCAGGGGGAGGCCCATGGGGGGCGCACCAGCCCACCAGGGGATGGTTCCCCTCCCACTTCAACCCATGGGGCCCCTCCGGGATAGGTGGCCCCACCCGGTGGACCCCCGGGACCCTTCCGGTGGTCCCAGTACAATACCGGTGACCCCAGAAACTTTCCCGGTGGCTGAAACTGGACTTCCTATATACAATTCTTCACCTCCGGACCATTCCGGAACTCCTCGTGATGTACGGGATCTCATCCGGGACTCCAAACAACTTTAGGGTTACCGCATACTAATATCTCTACAACCCTAGCATCACGGAACCTTAAGTGTGTAGACCCTACGGGTTCAGGAGACACGCAGACATGACCGAGACGACTCTCCAGTCAATAACCAACAGCGGGATCTGTATACCCATGTTGGCTCCCACATGCTCCTCGATGATCTCATCGGATGAACCATGATGTCGAGGATTCAAGTAATCCCATATACAATTCCCTTTGTCAATTGGTACGTTACTTGCCCGACATTCGATCGTCAGTATCCCAATACCTCGTTCAATCTCGTTACCGGCAAGTCACTTTACTCATACTGTAATGCATGATCTCGTGACCAAACACTTGGTCACATTGAGCTCATTATGATGATGCATTACCGAGTGGGCCCAGAGATACCTCTCCGTCATACGGAGTGACAAATCGCAGTCTCGATCCGTGTCAACCCAACAGATACTTTCGGGAATACCTGTAGTATACCTTTATAGTCACCCAGTGTGACGCCCTGATAATCATGCTACAGTAATCCCAAGCTAATGATGCCACGTCACCTCCATTTCTGTGATTAAACTCACGTTGATTCGAACCCGATTCAAATTCAAATTTAAAACATAGGCAAACAACAAAAGTTTCCAAACTTTAAAGCTAAAATGTTCGGAGTGAACTAAATAATGCAGCGGTAATTATGGTGGAGAAACCAAACTTTGATAAAGTGTTTAAAGGCTCTAAGATAATTAAAACAGTAGTTAAAAGAGTTAAATACATGCCTATTGAATTTTATAAAATATTAAACTATTTTATTTTCGGTTGGGAATTAAGGTGGCAGTAGTATATTTATAAATACAAATTTAGGTGCTAGTGTTTTTATAAAACTATAATAAAAGGGAACTTAAAATAAAACAGAAAAGAAAATATAAAAGAGAAAAACTAAACACACAAAAAAAAAGAAAAGGGAAAAGGACCCCCCCCCTAGCTGGGCCTTGACCCAGCAGGCTACTGGGCCGCCAG
>NC_057806.1:703317707-703338339 GCF_018294505.1 Triticum aestivum
CCCCCGATTTCTAGATCGGGGCTAACCACCCCCTCTCCCAATCGGCCCGCTCGTTCCACTCCCCCTCTTCAGGACCGGGGCGTTCGCCGCCGCCGCCGCCCGAGACCGCGTCGCCGGATGTCAGGACCCCGACTCGATGTCACATCGATCTAGCCGATAACACCTCATATCACTTTGTGGCCTCACGCACGGTATCCCCACGGGTGTCGCCTTACCTTTGCCCGGGACCGTTTGCGCCTTTTGGCTCACGTATATGATAGTGGCGCTAGCATCCATATGATAAAGAGCCCGGGCTGACATGACTAGTCGTAAACCCAAAGTGGCACAGACTTACAGGGACAGGCATCCATGACCCAGCTTCGAACGTGTCGGTCATCAGCAAGTGGGTCCGGGCTGTAGCACTGGGCTAGCAGGACTCCGGTAAACCGGGCTGTAGCGGGATAACAGGACTCCGGTACTCAAAGCGTGACATTTCCCAGAAGGGACAGACACAGGAACGAAGAAGGACACATGCCGGCCAGCCTAAGTGTTCCAGAGCAGTAGCAAGCTACCATGGCTCAGCGGTAACACTAGGAGACATTTCCCGGTAAGAGAGACTACTAAAGATAAACAACTAGATAGTCAGATCCCACACATACCAAGCATTTCAATCATACACACAATATGCTCGATATGTGCAAATACAACGAAGCATCACAACATGACTCTACGACACAAGTACTTTATTTAAGGCTCAGGGAGCCATACATAACATACACAAAGGTACGGGTCTCACGACCCAACATACAAGTCATACAGTCATACAAACCAGCAGCGGAAGTAACTTGTCTGAGTACAGACAACTAGTAAAATAAAAGAGGCTTGGGAAGCCTAGCTATACTACGAGGTCCTTCACAAGCTCAGGGTCACCACCTGGGTCTTTAGCTTACTCGTTGATGTCAACGTCTACATAGAACCCATCAGAAGGGGTTGCAGCGTCTTCTGTAAAAATGTAAATTATAGCAACATGAGTACAAAGGTACTCAGCAAGACTTACATCAGATCCTACATACATGCTTAGTATCAAGAAGGGTTGGTGGAGTTATTGCAGCAAGCCAGCTTTGACTCTTGGCTAGACTATCCTACGATACTCCAACTTGAAATGGTTTTGCGCACACGAGTCCACTACTCACCACTTCAATACACTACCGAGGATCCACCTCCGTCTTCCTACGGAAGAGCCATCCTCGGCACTCACACTTATCTTGAGGCTTTTAACAGTTTCCATTTACTTGTCTATGAACTGCATAGGCAACCAAGTAGTCCTTTACCGCGGACGCGGCTATTCGAATAGATTATGATAACCCTGCAGGGGTGTACTTCTTCATACATGTTTCCACCACTTAGCGTCTGCACACGACATGTGCTCGGCAGACTTCAAGCGAAAGCCGACGTGGGTGTAGACCACGACCTACCTAAACACTTAAGCCTCTAGTCCAGGTTTATCGCCTATTCAGGTTCCATCCGCAGGGAGTCCGGCCGAGGTTTCCCATACGGCCCCGAACGATGTGAACAGGGTTCCCGAGATACCTAACGGGTATTCGGTACACCCGGCCACGTACCTACCGCATCACAGCCCACCCCTACGGTCAGCGCTGTCCACGGCCTCCAGTAGGCTACAAACACCAGAAACTACTTGCAACTCCTGGACAGAGAGCTAGGGTGAATAAGAAGTCGAGCGGGGTCATATTTTAGGGCCCAATGCATGGTAGTAGCTGTATCTTAAATCACGCATACAGATCTCAGTGCTTAAGGTCGGCTTCAATGAAACAACCCACCATGTACTCCTACATGGCCTCTCATCGATACCTTTACCAAATCGTGTTCACCACACCACTCTCATTACCGACATAATCATTTCACTCTAGCCCATCACCCAGATGAACCAGACCTGACACGACTCTAAGCATAGCAGGCATAGCAAGGTAGGAACAACACATACATATGGCTCAATCAACTCCTACACATGCTAGTGGGTTTCATCTAGTTACTGTGGCAATGACAGGTCATGCAGAGGAAATGGGTTCAACTACCGTAGCACACAGCAGTTTGAATCGCGTTGTCTTAATGCAGTAAAAGAGAGCAGGAGCGAGAACATGGGATTGTATCGATATGATCAAATGGTTGGTTGCTTGCCTGATGGTTCGATGCACTGATACGGTTCTTCGTTAGGGTAATCACGGTACTCCTCGGGGGCAGAACCTGTCGCAAAGAACACCGATACACGACCATCACCAAACAATGTGCAACAATATGATGCATGCATGAAACATGGCAATATGAGTGTGTTGGGCTAATGCAACTAAAACCAGAAGGGTTTGAACAAATTTGAATCAAAGATTCAAATTTCAAACTCAAACATGGCCTTTTAAAGTGCTTTTCCTTGTTCTGCTTAAAACATCAATTTAACTTGTTTGATCATGCATGAAAATAGTACAGATGGGTAGATTGGATTTTTCTGATCATTTTTCATATATAATTTGTCCAATTTGGAGTTACAGAATAAAAGTTATGAATTTTTGAAGTTTAAATAATATTCTGGAATTTCCTGATTTAAATTAAATCCAGAAATTATAGTTATTGCGCCAGCATGACGTCATCATGACGTCAGTGGTCAACTGCGGCTGGCTGAGGTCAAACCTGACGTGTGGGACCCACACGTCAGTGACAGGGGGTTAAACAGGGTTAAATTAATTCTAATTACTAATTAGTGGCGCTGGGGCCCACTGGTCAGTGTCAGGGGTTAACTAACAGTGGTTAGCGCTAATCCTAATTAGATACAGGGCTGGGCCCACCTGTCAGGGACTCAGGGGGGGTCCTGCCGTGGTCAAGGTGGGTCAAACCCACCGGCGACGTGACGCCGGCGAGGTCCGAGACGGCGGCGCGTCGCGGGATCGCGCTACAAGGCACGGGCGAGGCCGTGCTTGGGCTCGTTGGAAAGCCCTTGCTCCCGCGCGTCGAACGGTGGCCGTGGCTGGGCCTGGGGTGGCCGGAGTCGACGGCGGCGAGCTCGGCTGCGGCCGCCGGAGTTCGGGTGCGGTCGGGATCGATGTTGCAGGGGGTTTGGGGAGGCGTTAGTGTGTGCTGCGTGATCCTAGTGAGGTGTGGAGCATGATAGTGTGCTCGGTTGGGTGCTACGGTGACCGTGGCCACGACGGCGACATCGCCGGCGGCGTGGAGCTCTCGGCCAAAGTGGGGCTAGGGCCTAGAGGTCGGGAGAGACCAGGGGAGAAGGGGGAAACGATCCGGGGCTCACCGCGGAGCTGCAGAGGTGGTTAGCGGGCTCGGGGACGCGCTGGAGACGACGAATTCGACGGTGACGATGATCGGAGCCCGAAGAGGGGAACGGCGACGTGGCGGCGATGCAGGGCTTCCGGAGGCCCGTGGAGCGGTGGGGAGGAAGAGGAGGTTGTGGCGGAGCTCCTGAGCTAGTCGGGGGAGCGAGGGGTGGCCGGAGATGGCTGCTATGGCGAACGGCGGCGACGGTGGTGTTCGGCCGTGTGAGAGAGAGAGCGAGGGAGAGGAGGGGGGAGCCGGGGGAGAGTGAGAGAGAGCAGGGGGGAGAGGCGTGGCATCGTCCGGGGCATCGAGCGAGGAGGGGAGGGCAGGCAAGCAGGGAGAGAGGTGGCGTGGCGCGGTGGCGCGCGCGCGCGCCGGCCACACTCCCCTCCCTCTGTCGGGACGAAGACGACAGAGGAGGGAGGCGGGCTGGGCCGCCTGCTGGCTGGGCCGGCCAGCTGGCTGGGCTGCACAGGGAGGAGCCCAGGTAAGCTTCTCCCTTTTATTTTTTTTTCTATTTTCTAATTTCTGACATTTGTTTTGATTTAAATAATATATTAAATCATTTATTTAACTTATGCCAATTTTTGCAGGGGCTAGATATATTATTCCAGAGCTCCTTTAGAATTGGCATAATATTTGGACCATATTTCATATATATAGAAATATATTTCCAATGCAAATATTTATGCATTAATTCCAAATGCCCAAAATAAATGTCCATGAGTCACTAAAAATATTGGTTTGATTTTTATCTCTGTCCAATATTTTCAGAGAGCAACATGAGCATTTTCTTGGACCCTTTTGGAGAAATTTTTATTTGGATCATTTTCAAAATGATTCTGAGGGTTTCACAGATCCCCATTTCAAGTTTCTGATGAAAGAGTAAACATGATGCAACACTCTAATGCATGACTAGCTAGGGTGTGACAACTCACCCCCACTCAAAAGAATCTCGTCCCGAGATTTGGGTTCCTCCGGAAAGAAGGCGGGGTACTCGAGTCGAAGACGATCCTCCCTTTCCCAAGTTGCTTCATCCTCAGAATGGTGCGACCATTGTACTTTGAGGAACTTGATGTTCTGGCGTCGAGTGGTACGCTCGGCCTGATCGAGGATACGAATGGGGTACTCTCGATATGTAAGATTATCCTGGAGATCAAGCGTTTCGTGGTCCACTTCACGGATAGGATCCGAGAAGCAACGCCTGAGTTGGGAAACGTGGAAGACATCGTGGACTCTGGAGAGATGCGGAGGTAGTTCCAACTGGTAGGCAACTTCTCCTCGTTTGGCGAGAATGCGAAAAGGTCCAATGTAACGAGGAGCCAATTTGCCTTTGATACCGAAACGATGGGTTCCCTTCAGAGGGGTGACCCGAAGATAAGCCTTCTCGTCAACCTCGAAAGTCATAGCCTTATGTTTTCGGTCATATTGACTCTTTTGACGAGATTGGGCTGTTTTCAACTTTTCACGAACGATGCGAACTTGTTCTTCTGCTTCCTGAATCATATCCGGGCCAAAGAATTGTCTTTCCCCGGTCTCTGACCAGTTAAGGGGTGTTCGACACCGTCGTCCATAGAGAACTTCAAAAGGGGCTTTACCCAAGCTAGATTGATAGCTGTTGTTATAAGCGAATTCGGGAAATGGAAGGCACTTCTCCCAATCCATTCCGAATGAGATAACAGAGGCTCGAAGCATGTCTTCTAGAATCTGGTTGACGCGTTCCACTTGACCGCTCGACTGAGGGTGGAAGGCGGTGCTAAAGGAGAGACGGGTTCCCATAGCATTTTGGAAACTTTCCCAAAATCGAGAGGTGAAAAGACTTCCTCGATCCGAGTTAATTTCCAAAGGAACACCATGGAGAGACACTATTCGGGAGATGTATAAGTCTGCCAGCTGACTAGCGGTTATACTCTCACGAACAGGTAAGAAATGGGCTACTTTGGAAAGACGATCGACCACGACGAAGATAGCATTATTCCCTCTCTTAGTCCTGGGAAAACCGGTAATGAAATCCATACCAATTTTATCCCATTTCCATTCAGGAATAGCTAGGGGTTGAAGGGTGCCAGCAGGCCGTTGATGCTCTGCTTTTACACGACGACAGATGTCGCAATTAGCAATATACTGAGCAATTTCTCTCTTCATCCTAGTCCACCAGAACCTCTGGCGTAGGTCCTGATACATCTTAGTACTACCGGGATGAATGGTGAGAGGAGATTCATGAGCCTCCTTAAGGATCAACTGCCGTAGATGCTGGTTCTTGGGAACCACTAGACGGTTCTCAAAGTACACAACACCATGATCATTTGTGGAGAAACAACTAGCACCTCCGCTAGCAATGTTCTCCTTGATCTTAGCTATTCCCTTATCTCGCTTCTGGGCAGCAATGATTTGATCCGTAAGAGTAGGTTTCGCCACCAAGGTGGAAAGAAATCCTTGAGGAACAATGTGGAGGTTAAGCTTCCGAAATTCCTCATGGAGAAGCGGTTGACTTTGTTGTAACATCAGATTGTTACAATAAGATTTACGACTTAGCGCATCAGCCATGACGTTGGCTTTCCCTGGGGTGTAGGTTATTCCTAAGTCGAAATCTATGATCAACTCGACCCAACGTCTTTGCCTGAGATTCAAATCCGGTTGGGTGAAGATGTACTTCAGACTTTGGTGATCAGTGAATATTTCGCAACGATTACCGAGGAGGTAATGTCGCCAGGTCTTAAGTGCATAGACTACGGCTGCAAGCTCTAGATCATGGGTAGGATAATTCTCCTCATGTGGGTGCAATTGCCGTGAAGCGTAGGCAATTACGTGTCGATCTTGCATGAGAATGCAACCTAGTCCTTGTCGCGAGGCGTCGCAGTAGATAACAAAGTCCTTAGAGAAGTCTGGCGGTACCAGTACGGGAGCAGAAGTCAGGCGTCTTTTCAGTTCCTGAAAGCTGTGCTCACATTGTGGAGTCCACTCAAACTTCTTATCTTTCTTGAGGAGTTCGGTTAGAGGTTTAGCAACCTTGGAGAAGTTCTCGACAAAGCGACGACAATAGCTCGCTAAGCCCAGAAAGCTCCGAGCTTGCTTGACCGATTCAGGTGGAGTCCAATTAAGGACGGCTTGAACTCGCTCAGGGTTAACAGCAATACCTTTACCAGATATTACATGACCCAGATAGGTCACTTCTGGCAACCAGAATTCACATTTAGAAAATTTGGCATAAAGGTGATGCTCTCGAAGTTTCTGCAACACTAGCCTTAGATGTTCGGCATGTTCTTCCTCGTTCTTGGAGTAGATGAGTATATCATCGAGGTAAACCACGACGAATTTATCCAAATACTCCATGAAGATTGAGTTCATTAACCGAGAAAAGGTGGCTGGAGCGTTGGTTAGACCGAAGGACATGACGGTGTACTCGTATTGGCCATAACGAGTAACAAAGGCCGTTTTAGGAATGTCCCCGTTTCTGATTTTGATTTGATGGTAGCCCAACCTCAAATCCATTTTGGAGAAGACTGAGGATCCAGCGAGCTGATCGTACAGGTCGTTGATCCTGGGAAGTGGATATTTGTTCTTGATTGTGACCAAATTAACAGGTCGGTAATCTACAACCATCCGGTCCGTACCATCCTTCTTCTTGACGAATAGGACGGGGCAAGCCCACGGAGAAGAGCTAGGTCGGATGAAACCCTTTTTCAAGGACTCATCGAGTTGTTTCTTAAGCTCGGCTAGTTCTAGGGGTGCCATCTTATAAGGTCTTCTAGCAATCGGAACGGTTCCTGGAATGAGGTCTATTACAAACTCAACATCCCTGTCAGGTGGAACACCTGGCAATTCCTCTGGAAAGACATCCGGGAAGTCACGGACTACCGGAACGTCCTCAAGGTCTGGCAAAGGGCTGGCGTTAAGAGAATATAATTTTCGCTTGGCTATTCGGGTCAAGACATTGACTATCTTTCCCGAAGGATGGGTGAGTTGAACAGTCCTAGAGAAGCAATCGATTTGGGCATGATGAGCCGACATCCAGTCCATACCCAGAATGATATTAATATCTGAAGATTTAAGGGCTATCAAAGACGCGAGGAAAACAAGTCTGTCGACTTGGATTTCATTTCCATAACTTACCCTAGAGGTCTGCCATCTAGAACCAGGGGTAGAAATTTCCATAGTGGATGGCATGTCACAGAATGCAACATTATGCAAACGAGCATAACTTTCGGATATAAAGGAATGAGAGGCTCCTGTATCGAAAAGAACAGATGCCGGGTGGCAATTAACAAGAAGCGTACCGAGAACGACGTTGGGATCCTCTTGAGCTTCTTCGGCAGAGATACAGTTGACATGGCCACGTGAAGCGGTGACCGGCTTGGCGTGGAATATTTTTCCTGTCGGCTTGCCACGGCCAACAGCTTTAGCAGACTGGTTGGGGTTGGTCTGGGGGCACTCACGCATATAGTGACCAGATTCCCCACACTTGAAACAAGTCACGGAACTGGTACGTGGAGGAGCATTGTTAGTTGGACCCCCATAGGGCTTGGCTGGAGCAGACTGTTGAACGGGGCGAGGCGCCTGGAAGGATGGCCTCGGTGTAAACCTGGGTGGCAGGGCGGTGTTGGGTACCCACACGCGGCGCTTCTGAGGACCAGCACCGGATGAGGAACCCATGTCACGGCCATGCTTGCGTGTTGCGTCATAGTCAGTCTGACCAGTTTCGGCACTGATGGCTTTGTTGACAAGTTTCTGAAAAGTTGTGCACTCATGCAGACGAAGGTCACGGCGAAGCTCAGGACTAAGGCCCTTACGAAACCTTGCTTGCTTCTTGGCATCGGTAGACACTTCCTTGGTTGCATATCGTGCGAGATTACCAAACTCCCTGCTGTAAGCATCCACAGAAAGTCGGCCTTGGGTGAAACTGCAAAATTCTTCACGTTTACGGTCCATGAGACCCTCCGGAATGTGATGTTCACGGAAAGCCTCGCTGAATTCAGCCCAAGTAGTGACATGGCCCGCTGGGCACATAGCTCCATAATTCTCCCACCATAGACTGGCGGGGCCTTCAAGATGATATGCAGCAAAGGTGACCTTGTCAGCCTCCGCTACCAGCGCGGAATGCAGTTTATGAGAGATACTGCGAAGCCAGTCATCAGCGTCGAGAGGCTCGACGGAGTGGTGGAACGTGGGTGGATGCAATTTGATAAAATCACTGAGTGACACCACGTTAGTCCTCTGATGGTGTGCTGTGTTCTATTCAATACGCTCCAACAAACGGTTGGTCTCCCGCTTGTTTCTCTCAGCTTCCATCATAACCTCGGCTAGTGAAGGAGGATGAGGCAGATTTGCATCCCTGGCTTCACTGCCTTCGGCCTGCTCTTGAGAAGCAGGGTTAGCGCGCGTGTTGACCATCCTAGGTAAACAAGACAATGATTTAGTCAGGATGATAAAATTCCGACATAGGGTAAAAATGTAAGGAATAACTCGAAATGAAAGATGATCATCCGTATGACATGGTAGATACAGAAACTGCTTCTTTATTCCATCGTCATACACACCATACAGGGTTTAGTACAAGACCAAACAAAGTACTATTACGGTGAAAAGAGGATTACATCTCATCGGAGGCATTCCAAGCTCCTATACATTATTTTTCTACACCTCCGGAAGGAGTACAAACTAGGTCATATCCCACGAGTCACGCGGGACGATAGACGACACAGCTAGTGCGAACTAGTGATACTACCACTGACTCAGACCGATCCGTAGTAGTCCTCGTAGAAGTCACCTCCATAGCCTGGGAGCTCAACATGATCATCCGGAAACAGACGATCTCGCGGAGCTTGTGGACCATAGGGGCTAGGATGAGGCCTTGAACCAACAGACGGTGGCCTGCGGGGACCGCGAGGTGGGGTGATGCCTCCTACATCACGCCAAACCATCACGTCTGGCAGAGCAGATCTCACAGGATAGAGATCGCGCATATCTGACCATCCAGCTTGCACCGCCGGTGCGAACCGAGTCAAAGTGGCCCAGTGGTCAGCACGGGTGTTGAAGAGCTCTAGCCTTAAGGCCCGATTTTCACGGTCCTTATCCTCGAGCATCTCAGCAGTGGTGCGAGTCCGTGAATCCTCCTGAGTGGGGTCAGCATAGATAGCCTGGAGATACCCTTGTGCTCCCGGAAGTGATCCTGGCATATACCGGAAATCAGAGTCCCGAAATAGACCAGATCTGACTCGCATAATGGTCATCATAGAGTAGGCGGCGTCCTGCACAGCCATCTCAATAGTAACCCCGAGTCCATAGGAGCAGTGAAGAGGCTCGGTGGACCCAGGATAAGATGGAAATATCCTGACAGTGCAGAGATACTGGCTTTGATTAAAATCTCGGAATTGCTCTTCGACCGTGTACTCGGGATACCAGCGGTATCCAGCCTCAGTCATTACCCTGACCAACTTGGCAGTATGGCCGGGTACATCTAGGCATCGAGTCAGGCGAACCACTTGATTGAGGTCGCGAGTGGCCATCTGAAAGCACAATCATAATGCAAAGGCATTAGAATTTCTAGCGAAATTTCGGCAGCATAACAGCTGTAAATGCTCAAGAAGGATTTTGAGACATTTGACAAAGGATTACATACACACTCAACATCATCATATCAAAGTTCTGAATCCATTCTAACAACATAATGTGGTAGTAGAACTGAACTAGGCTTGTATCCATCAAACTTATAAGGTACTACTGATTAGTAACACGTGATCCTGATAGAGAGAACAGATCCTAATTCCTTATCCCCCGGTAGAAGAATGGACTGACTCAGATCAGAATGTCATAAGATAAAGGAGTAAAAAGAGCCTTACGTTCCAACCCACAAACAATTCCCCTACATATAACTAAAGAATTTCTAGACTCAACATCGACCAGTTTGGCTTGGAGAACCTACAGGCAGTCCGGCTCTGATGCCAACGCTGTCAGGACCCCGACTCGATGTCACATCGATCTAGCCGATAACACCTCATATCACTTTGCGGCCTCACGCACGGTATCCCCACGGGTGTCGCCTTACCTTTGCCCGGGACCGTTTGCGCCTTTTGGCTCACGTATATGATAGTGGCGCTAGCATCCATATGATAAAGAGCCCGGCCTGACATGACTAGTCGTAAACCCAAAGTGGCACAGACTTACAGGGACAGGCATCCATGACCCAGCTTCGAACGTGTCGGTCATCAGCAAGTGGGTCCGGGCTGTAGCACTAGGCTAGCAGGACTCCGGTAAACCGGGCTGTAGCGGGCTAACAGGACTCCGGTACTCAAAGCGTGACATTTCCCAGAAGGGACAGACACAGGAACGAAGAAGGACACATGCCGGCCAGCCTAAGTGTTCCAGAGCAGTAGCAAGCTACCATGGCTCAGCGGTAACACTAGGAGACATTTCCCGGTAAGAGAGACTACTAAAGATAAACAACTAGATAGTCAGATCCCACACATACCAAGCATTTCAATCATACACACAATATGCTCGATATGTGCAAATACAACGAAGCATCACAACATGACTCTACGACACAAGTACTTTATTTAAGGCTCAGGGAGCCATACATAACATACACAAAGGTACGGGTCTCACGACCCAACATACAAGTCATACAGTCATACAAACCAGCAGCGGAAGTAACTTGTCTGAGTACAGACAACTAGTAAAATAAAAGAGGCTTGGGAAGCCTAGCTATACTACGAGGTCCTTCACAAGCTCAGGGTCACCACCTGGGTCTTTAGCCTACTCGTTGATGTCAACGTCTACATAGAACCCATCAGAAGGGGTTGCAGCGTCTTCTGTAAAAATGTAAATTATAGCAACATGAGTACAAAGGTACTCAGCAAGACTTACATCAGATCCTACATACATGCTTAGTATCAAGAAGGGTTGGTGGAGTTATTGCAGCAAGCCAGCTTTGACTCTTGGCTAGACTATCCTACG
Organism: Triticum aestivum; assembly: GCF_018294505.1. NCBI lineage: Eukaryota > Viridiplantae > Streptophyta > Magnoliopsida > Poales > Poaceae > Triticum > Triticum aestivum. The sequence goes on from NC_057806.1 coordinate 703,328,982, forward strand.
ATACTCCAACTTGAAATGGTTTTGCGCACACGAGTCCACTACTCACCACTTCAATACACTACCGAGGATCCACCTCCGTCTTCCTACGGAAGAGCCATCCTCGGCACTCACACTTATCTTGAGGCTTTTAACAGTTTCCATTTACTTGTCTATGAACTGTATAGGCAACCAAGTAGTCCTTTACCGCGGACGCGGCTATTCGAATAGATTATGATAACCCTGCAGGGGTGTACTTCTTCATACATGTTTCCACCACTTAGCGTCTGCACACGACATGTGCTCGGCAGACTTCAAGCGAAAGCCGACGTGGGTGTAGACCACGACCTACCTAAACACTTAAGCCTCTAGTCCAGGTTTATCGCCTATTCAGGTTCCATCCGCAGGGAGTCCGGCCGAGGTTTCCCATACGGCCCCGAACGATGTGAACAGGGTTCCCGAGATACCTAACGGGTATTCGGTACACCCGGCCACGTACCTACCGCATCACAGCCCACCCCTACGGTCAGCGCTGTCCACGGCCTCCAGTAGGCTACAAACACCAGAAACTACTTGCAACTCCTGGACAGAGAGCTAGGGTGAATAAGAAGTCGAGCGGGGTCATATTTTAGGGCCCAATGCATGGTAGTAGCTGTATCTTAAATCACGCATACAGATCTCAGTGCTTAAGGTCGGCTTCAATGAAACAACCCACCATGTACTCCTACATGGCCTCTCATCGATACCTTTACCAAATCGTGTTCACCACACCACTCTCATTACCGACATAATCATTTCACTCTAGCCCATCACCCAGATGAACCAGACCTGACACGACTCTAAGCATAGCAGGCATAGCAAGGTAGGAACAACACATACATATGGCTCAATCAACTCCTACACATGCTAGTGGGTTTCATCTAGTTACTGTGGCAATGACAGGTCATGCAGAGGAAATGGGTTCAACTACCGTAGCACACAGCAGTTTGAATCGCGTTGTCTTAATGCAGTAAAAGAGAGCAGGAGCGAGAACATGGGATTGTATCGATATGATCAAATGGTTGGTTGCTTGCCTGATGGTTCGATGCACTGATACGGTTCTTCGTTAGGGTAATCATGGTATTCCTCGGAGACAGAACCTGCCGCAGAGAGCACCGATACACAAACATTACCAAACAGTATGCAACAATATGATGCATGCATGAGACATGGCAAAATGAGTGTATTGGGCTAATGCAACTAAAACCAGAAGGGTTTGAACAAATTTGAATCAAGGATTCAAATTTCAAATTCAAATATGGCCTTTTAAAGTGCTTTTCCTTGTTCTGCTTAAAACATCAATTTAACTTGTTTGATCATGCATGAAAATAGTACATATGGGTAGATTGGATTTTTCTGATCATTTTTCATATATAATTTGTCCAATTTGGAGTTACAGAATAAAAGTTATGAATTTTTGAAGTTTAAATAATATTCTGGAATTTCCTGATTTAAATTAAATCCAGAAATTATAGTTATTGCGCCAGCATGACGTCATCATGACGTCAGTGGTCAACTGCGGCTGGCTGAGGTCAAACCTGACGTGTGGGACCCACACGTCAGTGACAGGGGGTTAAACAGGGTTAAATTAATTCTAATTACTAATTAGTGGCGCTGGGGCCCACTGGTCAGTGTCAGGGGTTAACTAACAGTGGTTAGCGCTAATCCTAATTAGATACAGGGCTGGGCCCACCTGTCAGGGACTCAGGGGGGGTCCTGCCGTGGTCAAGGTGGGTCAAACCCACCGGCGACGTGACGCCGGCGAGGTCCGAGACGGCGGCGCGTCGCGGGATCGCGCTACAAGGCACGGGCGAGGCCGTGCTTGGGCTCGTTGGAAAGCCCTTGCTCCCGCGCGTCGAACGGTGGCCGTGGCTGGGCCTGGGGTGGCCGGAGTCGATGGCGGCGAGCTCGGCTGCGGCCGCCGGAGTTCGGGTGCGGTCGGGATCGATGTTGCAGGGGGTTTGGGGGAGGCGTTAGTGTGTGCTGCGTGATCCTAGTGAGGTGTGGAGCACGATAGTATGCTCGGTTGGGTGCTACGGTGACCGTGGCCACGACGGCGACATCGCCGGCGGCGTGGAGCTCTCGGCCAAAGTGGGGCTAGGGCCTAGAGGTCGAGAGAGACCAGGGGAGAAGGGGGAAACGATCCGGGGCTCACCGCGGAGCTGCAGAGGTGGTTAGCGGGCTCGGGGACGCGCTGGAGACGACGAATTCGACGGCGACGATGATCGGAGCCCGAAGAGGGGAACGGCGACGTGGCGGCGATGCAGGGCTTCCGGAGGCCCGTGGAGCGGTGGGGAGGAAGAGGAGGTTGTGGCGGAGCTCCTGAGCTAGTCGGGGGAGCGAGGGGTGGCCGGAGATGGCTGCTATGGCGAACGGAGGCGACGGTGGTGTTCGGCCGTGTGAGAGAGAGAGCGAGGGAGAGGAGGGGGGAGCCAGGGGAGAGTGAGAGAGAGCAGGGGGAGAGGCGTGGCGTCGTCCGGGGCATCGAGCGAGGAGGGGAGGGCAGGCAAGCAGGGAGAGAGGTGGCGTGGCGCGGTGGCGCGCGCGCGCGCCGGCCACACTCCCCTCCCTCTGTCGGGACGAAGACGACAGAGGAGGGAGGCGGGCTGGGCCGCCTGCTGGCTGGGCCGGCCAGCTGGCTGGGCTGCACAGGCAGGAGCCCAGGTAAGCTTCTCCCTTTTATTTTTTTTCTGTTTTCTAATTTCTGACATTTGTTTTGATTTAAATAATATATTAAATCATTTATTTAACTTATGCAAATTTTTGCAGGGGCTAGATATATTATTCCAGAGCTCCTTTAGAATTGGCATAATATTTGGACCATATTTCATATATATAGAAATATATTTCCAATGCAAATATTTATGCATTAATTCCAAATGCCCAAAATAAATGTCCATGAGTCACTAAAAATATTGGTTTGATTTTTATCTCTGTCCAATATTTTCAGAGAGCAACATGAGCATTTTCTTGGGCCCTTTTGGAGAAATTTTTATTTGGATCATTTTCAAAATGATTCTGAGGGTTTCACAGATCCCCATTTCAAGTTTCTGATGAAAGAGTAAACATGATGCAACACTCTAATGCATGACTAGCTAGGGTGTGACACCGGAGCCGCCATCGTCGCTCTCCACCTCGACCTCCCCGTCCTAGACCGCCCGCACCGGACCGCTTCTTCCCCAACGCCTCCACCTCCCCGACCGGATCTGGGTCGCGCCTCTGGCGCCCCCGACGTCGTCGCCGCCCATCTCCGCTGTCGCCTCCTCGTCTCCACCTCACGGCGCGCACACACACACACATCGTGCCAGGGAGAAGAGCTCCCTGCGCCCGATCCCCGTGCCCCGACCACCGTAGCCGCCCCCGACGCGCCCCGGTCGCCCTAACGCCGTGGCCAACCACCACCACATCACCGGCGCCACACCGCCATCGCCCGACGCCGCCCGAAGCTACCTCGCCGCCGCCGGATCTCGCTTCCCCGACTCCTCCCCGAGCCATGCTGCCCTTGACCCTACAGATCCGCGGTGAGGCCCCCGGCCTCCTTTCCTCTCTGCTGCTCGCGCCGTCCTGGGGTCGTGCACGCGCCGCCCGGTGCTCGTGCTCGCGGTGAGCACGCGTGCACCCGCGCGCTAGCCTCGCCTGTGGTCCGCGCCGTCGTCCGCCCCGGCGCGCCCCGCGCTAGGCTGCGCCGCGCCTCACGGCCGCGGCCACCCCGTCGGCCACCGCGACCATCTGCACCCGCCTCCGAGGCGTTGGGCCCCGCTCCACTCCCTTCCTTCTCTGCTGCCATACGCAGTCGCCGGTTGTCGCCCACGCCGGCCACGCCCGCTCCGTCCCGCTCCGGCCGCGGCCTTGCCTTGTCCCCCCCCGGTTGGGCTCGGCCTCAGCACGGGCGACGGCAGCCACCCGCACGCCCCTGCCCGCTAACCCGCTAAGGCCCCCCGGGCCTATGACAAGGGGGCCCCATCCCCCAGAATGTTTTAATAAATTTTTTTTAAAAAAAATATATATACAAAAATAATTAAATAAACAATAATAATTAAATTAATTAATTAATTAATTAATTAATTAAGTTAATTAATTGTAATTAAATTAACCTAATCACTAATTAACATAATTAATTGTTAGTTAATTAAATCAGTGTACGACGAACGGGACCCACCTGTCAGGTTGACCAAGTCAACTGCTGACGTCATGCTGACATCATGATGACGTCAGCAGACACTATTCTGGATAATGTTGATTAAATTAATTAAATAAATCCTAAAAATGATTTAAATCTTTTAAAATTAATATAAGGTAAACCGTAGCTCGGATCGAAAAACTTTGTACATGAAAGTTGCTCAGAACGACGAGACGAATCCGGATACGCGGTCCGTTCGTCCGCCACACCCCCCTAACCTATCGAACTCGCAACTTTCCCCCTCCGGCTCCTCTGCCCGAAAACGCGAAACACTGGGGATACTTTCCCGGATGTTTCCCCCTTCACCGGTATCGCCTATCCCTACGTTAGGACACCCCTAGCACAACGTATTGCCGCGTCTTGCTTTGTGTTACATTTGATTGCTCTGTTATTTATTGTGTTCCCCCTCCGTTACTCCTTTCCGGTAGACTACGAGACCGACGCTGCTGCTGACCAGTTCGACTACGGAGTTGACGACCCCTCTCTCTTGCCAGAGCAACCAGGCAAGCCCCCCCCTTGATCACCAGATATCGCCTATTCTCCTCTATACTGCTTGCATTAGAGTAGTGTAGCATGTTACTTCTTTCGTTAATCCTATTCTAATGCATAGCCTGACATTGTTGCTACATCTGTTGATACCTTACCTGCAATCCTAAATGCTTAGTATAGGATGCTAGTTTATCATCATTGGCCCTACATTCTTGTCAGTCTGCCTTGCTATACTATCGGGCCGTGATCACTTGGGAGGTGATCACGGGTATATACTATACATACATACATACTATACAGATGGTGACTAAAGTCGGGTCAGCTCGTTGAGTACCCGCAAGTGATTCGGATAAGGGGGCTGAAAGGACAGGTGGCTCCATCCCGGTAGAGGTGGGCCTGGGTTCCCGACGGCCCTCGACTGTTACTTTGTGGCGGAGCGACAGGGCAGGTTGAGACCACCTAGGAGACAGGTGGGCCTGGCCCTGTTCGGCGTTCGCGGATACTTAACACGCTTAACGAGATCTTGGTATTTGATCTGAGTCGGCTACGAGCCTATACGCACTAACCATCTACGTGGGAGTAGTTATGGGTATCCCGACGTCGTGGTATCAGCCGAAGCACTTCAGACGTCAGCGACGGAGCGGCGCGCGCCGAATTGGACTGGAACGCCACTAGGCTAGGTCTGCTTTCGGCCGCCCACGCAACGTGCAGGTGTGCTCAGGGCGATGGGCCCAGACCCCTGTGCGCTTAGGTTTAGACCGGCGTGCTGGCCTCTCTGTTTTGCCTAGGTGGGGCTGCGACGTGTTGATCTTCCGAGGCCGGGCATGACCCAGGAAAGTGTGTCCGGCCAAATGGGATCGAGCGTGTTGGGTTATGTGGTGCACCCCTGCAGGGAAGTTAATCTATTCGAATAGCCGTGATCTTCGGTAACAGGACGACTTGGAGTTGTACCTTGACCTTATGACAACTAGAACCGGATACTTAATAAAACACACCCTTCCAAGTTCCACAGACAACCCGGTGATCGCTTTTCCGCAGGGCGACGAGGAGAGGATCGCCGGGTAGGGTTATGCTATGCGATGCTGCTTGGAGATGTTACTTGGAGATGCTACTTGGAGGACTTCGACCTACCCTCTTCTGCCTGTTGCAAGACGGAGGCTGCTAGAAGCGTAGTCTTCGACAAGATTAGCTATCCCCCTCTTATTCTGGCATTCTGCAGTTCAGTCCACTGATATGGCCTCCTTACACATATATCCATGCATATGTAGTGTAGCTCCTTGCTTGCGAGTACCTTGGATGAGTACTCACGGTTGCTTTCTCCCCCCTTTTTTCCCCTTTCCTTTCTTTCTGGTTGTCGCAACCAGATGCTGGAGCCCAGGAGCCAGGAGCCAGCGTCGACGACGACTACTACATTGGAGGTGCCTACTACTACGTGCAGGCTGACGACGACGACCTGGAGTAGTTTAGGAGGATCCCAGGCAGGAGGCCTGCGCCTCTTTCGATCTGTATCCCAGTTTGTGCTAGCCATCTTATGGCAACTTGTTTAACTTATGTCTGTACTCAGATATTGTTGCTTCCGCTGACTCGTCTATGATCGAGCACTTGTATTCGAGCCCTCGAGGCCCCTGACTTGTATTAAGATGCTTGTATGACTTATTTTATTTGTAGAGTTGTCTTGTGATATCTTCCCGTGAGTCCCTGATCTTGATCGTACACATTTGCGTGCATGATTAGTGTACGGTCAAATCGGGGGCGTCACAAGTTGGTATCAGAGCCGACTGCCTGTAGGAATCCCCCTTCCAACTCCTTGGCCGAAGTCGAGTCTAAACTTTACAAAACTTTTACTAACATGGCTGTGCGGCCCATGGGCCCACGTCGCCATTGGGTGGTAGTAGGATCTTTTACTCCTCGACCTATACTCTGGGACTCTTATTTCTCTTCTATTCGGGTTAAATGATTTTTGCTAAAATCTAACATTAGGATCTCGTTATCACTTTCACCCGGAGAGCCCCTTATTAATGTTGATCATCTGCGGCACGTGAAGACCCTTACTCTCCGTTGTTAACCCGAGAACTTATGTTCATCGCATTTGCAATTCCCCTTCCACCGTCAACCCTTATGGATATCTACTTGCAGTTGTTATTCTTACATTCATCCCCAGTTGGTCTTGTTATTACCAGATACCTCGAAACACTCGTCGTTGTCTCGATAATCCTTGAGATTATCACCTTGCTGTTCCTTGTCACCTGAATACCCCTATGGATAATTCTCGCACTTATCGAGTATCCGCTCATCCCCCAGTTGTTCATGTGTTTCACAATGGTCTTCGAAATACTATTTGATCCTCCAAAAATCCTTAATAGCTTATTGCTCTGCAATACTTGTCTGCTTGCATTATGGATGCTTCCCATTGGCAATATTCGTTAGTATCCTTAGGCATCGTCATTTTGATCCTATTGATTCAGCATGTGTGCGAATGCACACAAACATCTATCAACCCTTCTAAATTATCCTTCCGGCTCAGACATCATTTTTGAACATGAGCTGGTTCTGGACCAAACTATTTGTCGTCAATTGTGCCTCTGGTATATTCAACTTATCTATCCCTACTCAGAGCATTGCTTCTGATCCTTTGTTTTGGGGATCGAAATTCCTTTATTATCTAAGCATCGAATCCTTCCGATGTTCTATAATATGATGCCCGTGCATTCTTCTTCCTCTGGTTGAGTACCGATGCTCACGTCAGATCCCTTGTGGACCACCAGATCCTTTGTTGGATTTTATCTGACAACGCCCTTCATATTCAATAACCTTGTGAGCCTTTCCTCTGATACATAATGCCTTTGGTAAATTGTATCCTCTGCTTTCTTAACCATGCTCTGTCTTCGAGCTTGAGTTAATTACTTCTAAAGATTCTGGTATATGATTATAAGATGCTCCGATGGGTTGAACCTATGCCCTCCTTAATGGGTGAGAACTCGAAAGTTTTCATGAGTCATACTCTTCTGGTGCTTCGCCAGATAAAATTTCAACACTGCAACTTAATCGAACGCGAGAAGTGGATGAAAGGTTATGCATTGGAGAAGTGGGAGTCGACCTTGAACTTTGTGTTCATGCCCATGGAACCGATGTACATCTTCTCATCGAAGCTTCTTTTAAAATTAATTATTCCCTTGATATAAGTTCATCTTATATCTGGGGTATGGCCTTTTACAATCGTGGTTCCGACCATGTTCTCCTTTAAATACCATTTTTGATGCAAGTGTAAGCACTTGTCTTCTGTGGATCAATACCCCGGTACAACCTCTACTTTGATCTGTCGTCGAGTATTACCCCATGGTACCTCGAGATTATCTTGGAACTGCATAACTTCCTATGAGTTCTTCATCAAGTACTACATACTCACTGATTACAATTTTTCACGGGCTCTGAGTTATTAAACACTCAAAGACACCGATAACTGAACCGAGTCCGCTCTACGGTTCAACAACTCTTTAGTAAGCTTCTATAAATACGAGTTTGTACCCGATCACGCCATTCCTAGCCTGTTTGGCTATATCATTGTCGTGACGATTCTAACTGTGCTACATGGTCCTTATTCTCGGAGCACCAATTTTCGACGATGAACTAACCTTACGTCGATCCTCATCGTCATACCCTTTTCACCTTAAACAACAAGCTTGAGTTCGAGTTTGTGTCGTAACTGTGGTTCCAATAACCTCTTGCTTCATCATTCCTTTGACTTGATGTCGTCGCTGATTGACTACATCTGCATGAAATCTCTCGACAATTGTGTCGTGATCATCATCAACCTTATGAGCTCTTCCAGGAATTCAATTAAATTCATAATGGGTAATACCATCCTTGCCCCTCGATGATTCCTGTTCTCCTCGACCACTTTATTGCCTTCCATTCAACACAACTTGTTCGCGTTTTGTGTAAACCTTGAGGTCACTGCTACCCAGCAGTTGATCTTCCTTACCTCGGAAGTATTACCATCACTTTTTGTCAAGAATGTGGTGAGAATTTCACCACCTCTTAATAATTCTTGATATCTTAATACTTCTTGCCATCTTCGTTCATTCCTTGGTCCCCGTATTGTTTTCAACCGGAATACCGACAATGGAGCTATGACTTGTGAAATCAAAACTTCTAGCAACCCTATTGCTTTGAAGTGAATGAGCGATAGTTCATTCTAAGTCTTTCGATAATTGAATCACCATTCTAACATCGACCGTGCAACCCAACCCATATTTCGGGTGCACCGTTCAACCAATGTTTAATTATGTATGTTTTCCTCGAGCATGTCCCATTATATCATTTGATCTAACAAATGTCATCCTCTTGTTCACATTATCGTGGAAATCCATCCATTTGGAATTCTCGATGAATTGTCGCTGAGCCCATCAGCCACCTCCTCATCCCCTCCTTGGTTTAATGATGAACTATTGCTTCAGAAACCCGCTCCCATAGTTCATTTCCCGAGAATCTTGCAATGTCATTTCGTCGATTTGTGTTGCACCTTTTCCTCTCGGACCCCTTGAGTCTGAGGTATCATGACACCAATTGGATATGAATCTCGGTCAGATATGATGGATGGGACAACTTTCCAAGAGTTATGATATTGATCCTTTGATGACCCAGTAACATGATGTCATGCCTAGCACCCCCCCC
>NC_057806.1:703339969-703340724 GCF_018294505.1 Triticum aestivum
CCCCCACTCCCCCCGATTTCTAGATCGGGGCTAACCACCCCCTCTCCCAATCGGCCCGCTCGTTCCACTCCCCCTCTTCAGGACCGGGGCGTTCGCCGCCGCCGCCGCCCGAGACCGCGTCGCCGGAGCCGCCATCGTCGCTCTCCACCTCGATCTCCCCGTCCTAGACCGCCCGCACCGGACCGCTTCTTCCCCAACGCCTCCACCTCCCCGACCGGATCTGGGTCGCGCCTCTGGCGCCCCCGACGTTGTCGCCGCCCATCTCCGCTGTCGCCTCCTCGTCTCCACCTCACGGCGCGCACACACACACACATCGTGCCAGGGAGAAGAGCTCCCTGCGCCCGATCCCCGTGCCCCGACCACCGTAGCCGCCCCCGACGCGCCCCGGTCGCCCTGACGCCGTGGCCAACCACCACCACATCACCGGCGCCACACCGCCATCGCCCGATGCCGCCCGAAGCTACCTCGCCGCCGCCGGATCTCGCTTCCCCGACTCCTCCCCGAGCCATGCTGCCCTTGACCCTACAGATCCGCGGTGAGGCCCCCGGCCTCCTTTCCTCTCTGCTGCTCGCGCCGTCCTGGGGTCGTGCACGCGCCGCCCGGTGCTCGTGCTCGCGGTGAGCACGCGTGCACCCGCGCGCTAGCCTCGCCTGTGGTCCGCGCCGTCGTCCGCCCTGGCGCGCCCCGCGCTAGGCTGCGCCGCGCCTCACGCTCGCGGCCACCCCATCGGCCACCGCGACCATCTGCACCCGCCT
>NC_057806.1:703341051-703400097 GCF_018294505.1 Triticum aestivum
TGACGTCAGCAGACACTATTCTGGATAATGTTGATTAAATTAATTAAATAAATCCTAAAAATGATTTAAATCTTTTAAAATTAATATAAGGTAAACCGTAGCTCGGATCGAAAAACTTTGTACATGAAAGTTGCTCAGAACGACGAGACGAATCCGGATACGCGGTCCGTTCGTCCGCCACACCCCCCTAACCTATCGAACTCGCAACTTTCCCCCTCCGGCTCCTCTGCCCGAAAACGCGAAACACTGGGGATACTTTCCCGGATGTTTCCCCCTTCACCGGTATCGCCTATCCCTACGTTAGGACACCCCTAGCACAACGTATTGCCGCGTCTTGCTTTGTGTTACATTTGATTGCTCTGTTATTTATTGTGTTCCCCCTCCGTTACTCCTTTCCGGTAGACTACGAGACCGACGCTGCTGCTGACCAGTTCGACTACGGAGTTGACGACCCCTCTCTCTTGCCAGAGCAACCAGGCAAGCCCCCCCCCCTTGATCACCAGATATCGCCTATTCTCCTCTATACTGCTTGCATTAGAGTAGTGTAGCATGTTAGTGCTTTCGTTAATCCTATTCTAATGCATAGCCTGACATTGTTGCTACATCTGTTGATACCTTACCTGCAATCCTAAATGCTTAGTATAGGATGCTAGTTTATCATCATTGGCCCTACATTCTTGTCAGTCTGCCTTGCTATACTATCGGGCCGTGATCACTTGGGAGGTGATCACGGGTATATACTATACATACATACATACTATACAGATGGTGACTAAAGTCGGGTCAGCTCGTTGAGTACCCGCAAGTGATTCGGATAAGGGGGCTGAAAGGACAGGTGGCTCCATCCCGGTAGAGGTGGGCCTGGGTTCCCGACGGCCCTCGACTGTTACTTTGTGGCGGAGCGACAGGGCAGGTTGAGACCACCTAGGAGACAGGTGGGCCTGGCCCTGTTCGGCGTTCGCGGATACTTAACACGCTTAACGAGATCTTGGTATTTGATCTGAGTCGGCTACGAGCCTATACGCACTAACCATCTACGTGGGAGTAGTTATGGGTATCCCGACGTCGTGGTATCAGCCGAAGCACTTCAGACGTCAGCGACGGAGCGGCGCGCGCCGAATTGGACTGGAACGCCACTAGGCTAGGTCTGCTTTCGGCCGCCCACGCAACATGCAGGTGTGCTCAGGGCGATGGGCCCAGACCCCTGTGCGCTTAGGTTTAGACCGGCGTGCTGGCCTCTCTGTTTTGCCTAGGTGGGGCTGCGACATGTTGATCTTCCGAGGCCGGGCATGACCCAGGAAAGTGTGTCCGGCCAAATGGGATCGAGCGTGTTGGGTTATGTGGTGCACCCCTGCAGGGAAGTTAATCTATTCGAATAGCCGTGATCTTCGGTAACAGGACGACTTGGAGTTTTACCTTGACCTTATGACAACTAGAACCGGATACTTAATAAAACACACCCTTCCAAGTTCCACAGACAACCCGGTGATCGCTTTTCCGCAGGGCGACGAGGAGAGGATCGCCGGGTAGGGTTATGCTATGCGATGCTGCTTGGAGATGTTACTTGGAGATGCTACTTGGAGGACTTCGACCTACCCTCTTCTGCCTGTTGCAAGACGGAGGCTGCCAGAAGCGTAGTCTTCGACAGGATTAGCTATCCCCCTCTTATTCTGGCATTCTGCAGTTCAGTCCACTGATATGGCCTCCTTACACATATATCCATGCATATGTAGTGTAGCTCCTTGCTTGCGAGTACCTTGGATGAGTACTCACGGTTGCTTTCTCCCCCCTTTTTTCCCCTTTCCTTTCTTTCTGGTTGTCGCAACCAGATGCTGGAGCCCAGGAGCCAGGAGCCAGCGTCGACGACGACTACTACATTGGAGGTGCCTACTACTACGTGCAGGCTGACGACGACGACCTGGAGTAGTTTAGGAGGATCCCAGGCAGGAGGCCTGCGCCTCTTTCGATCTGTATCCCAGTTTGTGCTAGCCATCTTATGGCAACTTGTTTAACTTATGTCTGTACTCAGATATTGTTGCTTCCGCTGACTCGTCTATGATCGAGCACTTGTATTCGAGCCCTCGAGGCCCCTGGCTTGTATTAAGATGCTTGTATGACTTATTTTATTTGTAGAGTTGTGTTGTGATATCTTCCCGTGAGTCCCTGATCTTGATCGTACACATTTGCGTGCATGATTAGTGTACGGTCAAATCGGGGGCGTCACACCCAGTTACGTTGTGACGTTTGGTACACCCAAAGCACTCCTACGGCATCTGGGAGTTACACGATCTCATGGTCTAAGGAAATGATACTTGACATTGGAAAAGCTCTAGCAAACAAACTACATGATCTTGTGCTATGCTTAGTATTGGGTCTTGCCCATCACATCATTCTCCTAATGATGTGATCCCGTTATCAATGACATCCAATGTCCATAGTCAGGAAACCATGACTATCTGTTGATCAACGAGCTAGTTAACTAGAGGCTCACTAGGGACATGTTATGGTCTATGTATTCACACATGTATTATGATTTCCGAATAACACAATTATAGCATGAATAATAGACAATTATCATGAACAAGAAATATAATAATAATCATTTTATTATTGCCTCTAGGGCATATTTCCAACAGTCTCCCACTTGCACTAGAGTCAATAATCTAGTTACATTATGATGAATCAAACACCCATAGAGTCCTGGTGTTGATCATGTTTTGCTCACGTAAGAGGTTTAGTCAACGGATCTGTGACATTCAGATCCGTATGCACTTTGCAAATATCTATGTCTCCATCTTGAACATTTTCACGAATGGAGTTGAAGCGACGCTTGATGTGCCTGGTCTTGTTGTGAAACCTGGGCTCCTTGGCAAGGGCAATAGCTCCAGTGTTGTCACAGAAGAGAGTGATCGGCCCCCACGCATTGGGTATGACTCCTAGGTCGGTGATGAACTCCTTCATCCAGATTGCTTCATGCGCTGCCTCCGAGGCTGCCATGTACTCCGCTTCACATGTAGATCTTGACACGATGCTTTTCTTGCAACCGCACCAGCTTACTGCCCCACCATTCAAAATATACACGTATCCGGTTTGTGACTTAGAGTCATCCAGATATGTGTTGAAGCTAGCGTCGACGTAACCCTTTACGACGAGCTCCTCGTCACCTCCATATACGAGTCCTTTTCAGGTACTTCAGGATGTTCTTGACCGCTGTCCAGTGTTCCATGCCGGGATTACTTTGGTACCTTCCTACCAAACTTACGGCAAGGTTTACATCAGGTCTGGTACATAGCATGGCATACATGATAGACCCTATGGCTGAGGCATAGGGTACGACACTCATCTTTTCTCTATCTTCTGCCGTGGTCAGGCATTGAGCTGAGCTCAATTTCACACCTTGCAACACAGGCAAGAACCCCTTCTTGGACTGATCCATATTGAACTTCTTCAATATCTTATCAAGGTATGTGCTTTGTGAAAGACCTATGAGGCGTCTCGATCTATCTCTATAGATCTTGATGCCTAATATGTAAGCAGCTTCTCCAAGGTCCTTCATTGAAAAACACTTATTCAAGTAGGCCTTAATACTGTCCAAAAGTTCTATATCATTTCCCATCAAAAGTATATCATCCACATATAATATGAGAAATGCTACAGAGCTCCCACTCACTTTCTTGTAAATGCAGGCTTCTCCATAAGTCTGCATAAACCCAAACGCTTTGATCATTTCATTAAAGCGAATGTTCCAACTCCGAGATGCTTGCACCAGCCCATAGATGGAGCGCTGGAGCTTGCATACCTTGTTAGCATTCTTAGGATCGACAAAACCTTCCGGATGCATCATATACAATTCTTCCTTAAGAAAGCCATTAAGGAATGCCGTTTTGACGTCCATTTGCCATATCTCATAATCATAGTATGCGGCAATTGCTAACATGATTCGGACGGACTTCAGCTTCGCTACGGGTGAGAAGGTCTCATCGTAGTCAACCCCTTGAACTTGTCGATAACCCTTAGCGACAAGTCGAGCCTTATAGATGGTAACATTACCATCTGCGTCCGTCTTCTTCTTAAAGATCCATTTATTCTCTATCGCTCGCCGATCATCGGACAAGTCTGTCAAAGTCCATACTTTGTTTTCATACATGGATCCTATCTCGGATTGCATGGCTTCAAGCCATTTGTTGGAATCTGGGCCTGCCATTGCTTCTTCATAGTTCGAAGGTTCACCGTTGTCTAACAACATGATTTCCAGGACAGGGTTGCCATACCATTCTGGTGTGGAACGTGTCCTTGTGGACCTTCGAAGTTTAGTAGCAACTTGATCTGAAGTACCTTGATCATTATCATTAACTTCCTCTCTAGTCGGTGCAGGCACCACAGGAACATCTTCCTGAGCTGCGCTACTTTCCGGTTCAAGAGGCAGTACTTCATCGAGTTCTACTTTCCTCCCACTTACTTCTCTCGAGAGAAACTCTTTCTTCAGAATGGACCCGTTCTTGGCAACAAAGATCTTGCCTTCGGATCTGAGGTAAAAGGTATACCCAATGGTTTCCTTAGGGTATCCTATGAAGACGCATTTTTCTGACTTGGGTTCGAGCTTTTCAGGTTGAAGTTTCTTGACATAAGCATCGCATCCCCAAACTTTTAGAAACGACAGCTTAGGTTTCTTCCCAAACCATAATTCATATGGTGTCGTCTCAATGGATTTAGACGGTGCCCTATTTAAAGTGAATGTAGCTGTCTCTAGAGCGTATCCCCAAAATGATAGCGGTAAATCAGTGAGTGACATCATAAATCGCACCATATCCAATAGAGTGCGATTACGACGTTCGGACACACCGTTACGCTGAGGTGTTCCAGGCGGCGTGAGTTGTGAAACGATTCCACATTTCCTTAAGTGCGTACCAAATTCTTGACTTAAATATTCTCCCCCACGATCTGATCGTAAGAATTTTATCTTTCGGCCACGTTGATTCTCTACCTCATTCTGAAATTCCTTGAACTTTTCAAAGGTCTCGGACTTGTGTTTCATCAAATAGACATACCCATATCTACTTAAGTCATCAGTGAGAGTGAGAACATAACGATAGCCACCGCGAGCCTCAACGCTCATTGGACCGCACACATCAGTATGTATAATTTCCAATAAGTTGGTTGCTCGCTCCATTGTTCCGGAGAACGGAGTCTTGGTCATTTTACCCATGAGGCATGGTTCGCACGTGTCAAATGATTCGAAATCAAGAGACTCCAAAAGTCCATCTGTATGGAGCTTCTTCATGCGTTTGATACCGATGTGACCAAGGCGGCAGTTCCACAGATATGTGGGACTATCATTATCAATCTTACATCTTTTGGTATTCACACTATGAATATGTGTAACATCACGTTCGAGATTCATTAAGAATAAACCATTGACCAGCGGGGCATGACCATAAAACATATCTCTCATATAAATAGAACAACCATTATTCTTGGATTTAAATGAGTAGCCATCTTGTATTAAACGAGATCCAGATACAATGTTCATGCTCAAAGCTGGCACTAAATAACAATTATTCAGGTTTAAAACTAATCCCGTAGGTAAATGTAGAGGTAGCGTGCCGACGGCGATCACATCGACCTTGGAACCATTCCCAATGCGCATCATCACCTCGTCCTTCGCCAGTCTCCGCTTATTCCGCAGCTCCTATTTTGAGTTACAAATATGAACAACCGCACCGGTATCAAATACCCAGGAGCTACTACGAGTACTGGTAAGGTACACATCAATTACATGTATATCACATATACCTTTAGTGTTGCCGGCCTTCTTGTCCGCTAAGTATTTGGGGCAGTTCTGCTCAGTGTCCCTTTCCCTTGCAATAAAAGCACTCAGTCTCAGGTTTGGGTCCATTCTTTGGCTTCTTCCCGGCAACTGATTTACTGGCCGCGACAACTCCCTTGCCGTCCTTCTTGAAGTTCTTCTTACCCTTGCCTTTCTTGAAACTAGTGGTTTTATTGACCATCAACACTTGATGTTCCTTTTTGATTTCCACCTCCACTGATTTCAACATTGAAAATACTTCAGGAATAGTTTTCACCATCCCCTGCATATTGTAGTTCATCACAAAGCTCTTGTAGCTAGGTGGGAGCGACTGAAGGATTCTGTCAATGACCTCCTCGTCCGGGAGGTTAATGTCCAGCTGGGACGAGCGGTTGTGCAACCCAGACATTTTGAGTATGTGCTCACTGACAGAACTATTTTCCTCCATCTTACAACTGTAGAACTTGTCGGAGACTTCATATCTCTCGACCCGGGCATGAGCTTGGAAAACCATTTTCAGCTCTTCGGACATCTCATATGCTCCGTGTTGCTCAAAACGCTTTTGAAGCCCCGGTTCTAAGCTGTAAAGCATGCCACACTGAAGGAGGGAGTAATCATCAGCACGCGACTGCCAAGCGTTCATAACGTCTTGGTTCTCTGGGATGGGTGCTTCACCTAGCAGTGCATCTAGGACATATGCTTTCTTGGCAGCTATGAGGATGATCCTCAGGTTCCGGACCCAGTCCGTATAGTTGCTGCCATCATCTTTCAGCTTGGTTTTCTCTAGGAACGCGTTGAAGTTGAGGTTGACATGAGCGTTGGCCATTTGATCTACAAGACATTTTGCAAAGGTTTTTAGACTAAGTTCATGATAATTAAGTTCATCTAATCAAATTATTTAATGAACTCCCACTCAGACAGACATCCCTCTAGTCATCTAAGTGATACATGATCCGAGTCAACTAGGCCGTGTCCGATCATCACGTGAGACAGACTAGTCATCATCGGTGAACATCGTCATGTTGATCGTATCTTCTATACGACTCATGTTCGACCTTTCGGTCTTCCGTGTTCCGAGGCCATGTCTGTACATGCTAGGCTCGTCAAGTCAACCTAAGTGTATTGCGTGTGTAAATCTGGCTTACACCTGTTGTATTCAAATGTTAGAATCTATCACACCTGATCATCACGTGGTGCTTCAAAACAACGAACCTTCGCAATGGTGCACAGTTAGGGGGAACACTTTCTTGAAATTATGGTGAGGGATCATCTTATTTAAGCTACCGTCATTCTAAGCAAATAAGATGTAAAACATGATAAACATCACATGCAATCAAATAGTGACATGATATGGCCAATATCATTTTGCTCCTTTTGATATCCATCTTCAGGGCGCCATGATCATCATCGTCACCGGCATGACACCATGATCTCCATCATCCTGATCTCCATCATCGTGTCTTCATGAAGTTGTCTCGTCAGCTATTACTTCTACTACTATGGCTAACGGTTAGCGATAAAGTAAAGTAATTACATGACGTTTATGTTGACACGCAGGTCATAAATAAATTAAGACAACTCCTATGGCTCCTGCCGGTTGTCATACTCATCGACATGCAAGTCGTGATTCCTATTAAAAGAACATGATCAATCTCATACATCACATATATCATTCATCACATCCTTTTGGCCATATCATATCACATGGCACATGCTGCAAAAACAAGTTAGACGTCCTCTAATTGTTGTTGCAAGTTTTTACGTGGCTGCTACAGGTTTCTAGCAAGAACGTTTCTTACGTACGCCAAAACCACAACGTGATATGCCAATTTCTATTTACCCTTCATAAGGACCCTTTTCATCGAATCAGATCCGACTAAAGTGGGAGAGACAGACACCTGCTAGCCACCCTATGCAACTAGTGCATGTCAGTCGGTGGAACCAGTCTCACGTAAGCGTACGTGTAAGGTCGGTCCGGGTCGCTTCATCCCACGATGCCGCCGAATCAAGATAAGATTAGTAACGGCAAGTAAATTGACAAAATCAACGCCCACAACAACTTGTGTTCTACTCGTGCATAGAAACTATGCATAGACCTGGCTCATGATGCCACTATTGGGGAACATAGCAGAATTTTAAAAAATTTCTACGCATCACCAAGATCAATCTATGGAGTCATCTACCAACGTGGGAGAGGGGAGTGCATCTACATACCCTTGTAGATCGCGAGCGGAAGCATTCAAGAGAACGGGGTTGATGGAGTCGTACTCATCGTGATCCAAATCAATGATGACCGAGCGCCGAACGGACGACACCTCCGCGTTCAACACATGTACGGTTGGGGAAGACGTCTCCTCCTTCTTGATCCAGCAAGGGGAAGGAGAGGTTGATGGAGATCCAATAACACGACGGCGTGGTGGTGGAAGCAGCGGTGATCTCGGTAGGGCTTCGCCAAGCTCCAACGAGAGGGAGAGGTGTTATGAGGGGAGAGGGAGGCGCCAGGGACTTGGGTGCGTCTGCCCTCCCTCCCCTCCACTATATATAGGGCCCCTAGGGGGGCGCCGGCCCTAGGAGATCCCATCTCCAAGGGGGACGGCGGCCAAAGGGGGACTTGCCCCCCAAGTCAGGTGGGGCGCCCCCCCACCCCTAGGGTTTCCAACCCTAGGCACAGGGGGAGGCCCATGGGGGGCGCACCAGCCCACCAGGGGCTGGTTCCCTTCCCACTTCAGCCCATGGGCCCCCCCGAGATAGGTGGCCCCACCCGGTGGACCCCCGGGACCCTTCCGGTGGTCCCGGTACAATACCGGTGACCCCCGAAACTTTCCCGGTGGCCGAAACTGGACTTCCTATATACAATTCTTCACCTCCGGACCATTCCGGAACTCCTCGTGACGTTCGGGATGTCATCTGGGACTCCGAACAACTTTCGGGTTACTGCATACTAATATCTCTACAACCCTAGCGTCACCGAACCTTAAGTGTGTAGACCCTACGGGTTCGGGAGACACGCAGACATGACCGAGACAACTCTCCGGTCAATAACCAATAGTGGGATCTGGATACCTATGTTGGCTCCCACATGCTCCTCGATGATCTCATCGGATGAACCAGGATGTCGAGGATTCAAGTAATCCCGTATACAATTCCCTTTGTCAATCGGTAGGTCACTTGCCCGAGATTCGATCGTCGGTATCCCAATACCTCGTTCAATCTCATTACCGGCAAGTCACTTTACTCGTACCGTAATGCATGATCCCGTGACCAAACACTTGGTCACATTTAGCTCATTTTGATGATGCATTACCGAGTGGGCCCAGAGATACCTCTCCGTCATACGGAGTGACAAATCCCAGGCTCGATCCGTGTCAACCCAATAGATACTTTCGGGGATACGTGTAGTATACCTTTATAGTCACCTAGTTACGTTGTGATGTTTGGTACACCCAAAGCACTCCTACGGCATCCGGGAGTTACACGATCTCATGGTCTAAGGAAATGATACTTGACATTGGAAAAGCTCTATCAACCGAACTACACGATCTTGTGCTATGCTTAGGATTGGGTCTTGTCCATCACATCATTCTCCTAATGATGTGATCCCGTTATCAATGACATCCAATGTCCATAGTCAGGAAACCATGACCATTTGTTGATGAACGAGCTAGTTAACTAGAGGCTCACTAGGGACATGTTATGGTCTATGTATTCACACATGTATTATGATTTCCGGATAACACAATTATAGCATGAATAATAGACAATTATCATGAACAAGAAATATAATAATAATCATTTTTTATTGCCTCTAGGGCATATTTCCAACATAGAGCATTAAGGAGAGTGGAGGGGAGTGGGAAGGAGCTCGCGAGGACCTAACCCAGCGGCGCCTCAGCTGCCACCACTCGGGCCGGGCGCTTCATCGAGGAACTACACCAAACTCGAGAGATAAGTCATGCCCTTACAGGAGTTGGACTAACGTAGCGCCAAACCCTCGCCCAGTGCGGCTCTGTCATGGCGACGTTGCCTTCCTTGCTCACCCAGCAAGGGCTGCTTGAGCGCTAAAGGGGACCTCCCGAGCATCGCGACTCAGGGGCTCTTACCGGACCTCGGGCCGCTCACCTCCTGGCCTTGACCACGGCATCGCGACCTGGCATACCAGCGACGGATGAAGCCTGCCTGGGGACTGGGACCTGTCAGCGTAGAGCGCCAAGTCCTCATGATGATAGAAAGGGGGAGCCGAGCCAGGATAGAGCAAGCACCTCGCTTTGATTCATATTAAGGATATAATGTTCACAGAAGACATGGCAGGCGCCTTACATACCCCCGCGGGGTGTTGCTTCGATTCCTCGCAGGGAACAAAGGTACTAATCCTAAGGAACGCTGATCGCCCGCACCTCCGCAAGGGACGCCATCATCAACAGTGGGCCGCCCAACGTCGGCGCCAACCCCATCTAGATCAGTGGCGTCGGCGGCTGGACACAGCTGCCCCGCCCCGAGCACGGCGTGAGCTCGGGGGCTCGTAGCTGTTGTCGCTCATCTCCGGAGTCACGAGGAGCTCGGGGGAGCCGCTGGATTCCCCAGCTCCTCCGCTGCCGCCTGGGGAGCTGCTGGAGGGCCGATGGGCGGGCCAGGTCCTTGCTGGTTTGTCGCCCTGCCGCTCTCCCTGGGGCAGCACTCCAGCCAGTGTCCTTCAGCATCGAAGACCTTGAAGAACATCAGGGAGGCGCCATCATATTCAAGATGAATCACGAGGGCACCTACCGTCCGGCAGACCCGGGCAATTTCGCCCCAGCCCCAGGTCATGAAGACCTTGCCTGGAGCGACGACCGCGACCTCCGCTCCGGTCGCAAGGGTACCGCAGTCAGCGTGCTGCAGCCAGAGCTCTAGAGCCCCGCTCGGTGGCATCTCGAAGGCGAAGGAGGGAGGAAGGCGAATCCAAGAGCTCGGAGGCATGGCGGCATGGAGCACGAGCTCGCGAGAGGACCGCTCGGCGTGGACTCCAGGAGGAATGACACGCACCACCGTGACTCGCTGGCGTCTATGGCGGCACCGTCGATGTTGCTCGATGCCTTCTCCCCCAGGACCCACGACGCGGGCGTACGAGGGTAGCGGATACCCAGGCGGCGGCCGCTCGTACCAGGGCCTCGGTGCCTCCGGCTGAGCACCCACATCTCGGTGGCAGAGGACCAGCCGTTTCTTCGGCGGAAGTGGGTTAGGACCCTCTCGGGGGGCCTTTCCCTTCTCTTCTGCAGAAAACCGGCAGATTGGTGCCATTTGCGTAAGGAGAAGCGAGAACGAGGAAGAGGAAGGAAAGGAGCGGCAGCAAGGGATGGACTGAAGGGGCTCGCACAGCCCCATACTTATAGCCGGAGGAGGCCAACCACCGAGCACCACGATCGCAGGTAATCATGACCGGTTTCTCTGCATGCATGGACTTGTCAAGTCGTGCGGTCGCTGAGGCATCGTTGGGAAGCGCAGACGCACACGTCCAATCAATCGCCACGCGGCGCCCAAGGCCGCAGGTTTTGGGGGCCCATGGCGCTTCGCGCTTGCCCCTTCGCTTCCCTGACAGGCCAAGCCCGGGCGCGCCTTGGGCCCGGGGGCTACTGTCGGTGTTCTGGGAACGGGGGTCCCCAGACTTGCCTGCCTGCGGCATGGCTCAAGTGGGGGCCCAGCGCGGCCCATCTTCATCAGCTCAAGCTCAAGACCCTCGCGAGGGGCCTAGCCTCGCGGGGCAGATGACCGGAAGCTTCCTCAAAGGTAGCCTCATTAGGAAGGCTTGCGAGGAGGCGGAGAGATCAAGGCAGGGGTACCTCACGAGGAGCCCGTGACGCAAGCCATGACGATCGAGACCAGGCGGGCGCTAGGCGGGCGCCGGCCTGCGCAGTGTCCTTGTTTCCCCTTTGGTGCAAAGGGGGCAAGCACAGGCCAAGGCACCGGGCAAAGGTTGCCATTCCGGTGCAACGAGACCAAGACCAATAGAGCGGCAGGATGGAGGTCACCGTGGAGCCCAAGACGGCGTCATCACCAGTGCTTTTGGCAGCCGAAGACCACCTTTGGTTAGGATAACTTGTACTAGATGTTCCCCTTCAAAATGGCCAATTGTTGGCGCCCTTCCCGCTCATTATTTGGGGAGAGGCCCAGGGCCTCTATAAATAGAGCTAGCCACCACAGAGTAGAAGAACACCCCGGAGAGATCAACACACCCAAAGGGCTAGAGATCTGATAGAGCCCTAGCAGAGAGAGAGAAAGAGAGGTGACTGAACTCGCCCAAGCAGTTCATCGCACCAGCTCAAGAACACCTCTCGCGAGGCTGTTCTTCCCTTGTACTGTTTATCATCAGCCCCTGAGGCAATCCACCACACCACACACTGGAGTAGGGTATTACACCACAACGGTGGCCCAAACCAGTATAAACCTTGTGTCCCTTGTGTTGTTCGTTGTCTCCAGTTTAGATCACGCGAGGAGATTGGACGTCGATCGGTAGAGGAGAGATCTCCGCGCGCACCCCAGTGTTCGAACCTCAAGGGTCTGCCGGAACCCGAAATCCGACACAGTGAGTGTGTGACTGTGAGTGGATCGGATAGAAGAGATGGGGTGGGAGATGGAATGGCTTAGCAGTAGCGCGCTATAGAGAAAGACGTTACTGCTAAACTACCTAGCAGCAGCGCCTTTCACAAAGAAGCGCTACTGCTATGTGTCAACATGTAAATATACATTGATCATCAACGATCTTTTTGTGTACAATCTGATTTGTCAATATGAGTCCTCACCGGTCTAGGAACAAGTGAAGACTCATATTGCAGCCACAAGTTCTACACATAGAGTTCAATGAAGACCAAGTGCTTATCAAAGTTTGAGAAGTAACATATTTAAGGTGGTAGAAACTCTCTTCATGGAGCGAGGTGGGACTAAATTTTTGTAGTAAACTTAGCAGTAGTGCTTATTGGCGAAATGCAATGCTACTATGCTACGTAGCAGTAGTGCCCTTCGTTATAACGCCTTGCTGCTATAGCTAGCCTCGCGGCGGCCTCATGGGAATTATAGCAGTAACGCGTCTTTCAGCTGGCACGCTACTGCTATATTTATTTCAGCATCGAGTTATTCTTGAGCTCGCTACAGCTAATTAGCAGCAGCGCCTTATTTTAAAGCGCGGTGCTGATAAGATTCTGTGTATAGGCTTTTCCCTAGTAGTGCATGCTCTTAAGAAGATGACAGAACTATTCAGGAGGTGGAAGAATGAGCTTAAAACATCGTTTGTCGACAAACACAAGACACCAAAATTCACTGGCCGGTATGAGAAGATCAGAGATCACTGGCCCACATTTGTGGCCCACAAGACATCGAACAAGAGTAAGAAGATGTCAGTGACAAACAAGAAAAATGTTGCGAAGAAGAAGCATCACCATCGCACGGGGACAGGTGGCTACCTCAAAGCCCGGCCGTTGTGGGACAAGGCTGAGAATGAGATGATTGATAAAGGGGTCGAACCAGAGATGAGGAATTGGCTAGACCGTTGCCGGACTTGGTTCTTCGGGGTTGGCGGATCCTTGGACCTTGTATCAGGGAAGTGCGTTTGGACAGACGAGCAACTGAGAGTACCCGTCATGAGGCTTCAGGGGTATAGTGAGGCAGCGCAGCAAGGGACGTTCGTTCCAGACAGAGAGAACGACGAGTTCACAATGCCCCTCGGGAATCCTGAGCACCCTGGACAGACAAGAGGCACACCAGGCTCCGTTTCGTGGAAGGCTGGGTTTCCGGACGCAGGCGGTTAGAAATGCCAGGAGAGGAGGAAGAAAGTGGAGCAGATCCCAATTCAGGGACTGCACGCAAGGGTAAAAGCGATAGAGCAATGAGAAGCAGATCGCAACAAGCGACCCGCCGAAGCTTCCCCCGAAGCTACCCCGCCGTCTCAGCGGAGAAGCAGCGTGGCTTCTACCGAGCTGCAGCAGCTGGAGCCTGTCTTCACGGCTCCTGCTAGCTACCCCGTGGACTTAATCACGGAGTCTCAAAATTGCCACCTTATGACGCAATGGAAGAATTTGAAAGTCAAGGCGGCTGTTGGCTCTGTTGCACCTCCTGAACCTGGCGCACCTTTTCACTGCCTGCCGATTCCAGAAGGATATGCTAGGGTGATGGTGGATGAAATAACAGATGGATTTGAGGACCTCGAGCTTGACCACCCTACCGGTGAAGGGGAGACTCGGCTGGGTTCTTCTCTGAAGACTCCATGCCTATGGCGGAAGGAGCTCATCAACCTTCCGAACTGGATGCCTCCGTCTCCTCCTCCTCCTCCGGCGAGTCAGGGTACTCCACCTCCTCCTCCGCCTTCTCCTTCGGCGAGTGATCATGGCACTCAGCCTCCTTCTCCGGCGCATGGCGGCACTCCGCCTCCTTCTCCTCCTGCGCCGGTGCGCCCGAGCAGCTAGCCTCCTTCTCTGCCTCACCAGCAAGGGCAGAAGAGACCAAGCTGCCGCTATGGCTGCTCCGGCGCGTCATAGTCCTTCTCCTCCACCTCGTAAGCAAGCACGAAAGAAGACGGCCACACCCGCTCCGTCTGCTCTGACGTCTAGCAGTATAGCCAGAGACGGGAGGTAATACAGATTTGGTCCACCTCTCATGCCTCTAGAGAAGTTACCATACGAGAGGACCGTGGAAGAAAACGTGAAGATCATGGAAAAAGAAGTGAAGGACTTCTTTGAAGGGGTGAAAGCAAAGAGACATCCACCTCCGGAGGAGAAGGTAGATCCGGTGAAAGCTTAGCACATTATCGATGCCCTAAGGAAACCACCAAAGTCTCCGCTGAAAAACAACTATGAGCGCATTACTGCAAAGGTATATATCGAAGTGGAGCGGTCGGGAAATACTATCAATGATCGAAGGCTAGCAGAACGATGAGTTGGGAAAAAAATTGCCCAGCTCGGTGAACAAGCGGACCAATCGTGCCCCCCGCTCAAGGTGTCTAGCGATATTGTCGCTAATGATCCGAGGATGGTGCCTGGTTATAGCAATCTTGGAGATTACCTGCCCGACGGTGTACATTATGATTTCTTGGAGGTGTAAGAACACAAATACCATTACGGGAAGCCTCTTGTCAAAGATGAAAATCCCTAACAACGATGATGCGAAGATTCCATGATTGGTACATGAAAACCCGTAGAGAGTCTGGGGGACGAATACTTTGTATCTGAGAGTTAAAGGGGAGCACGACCTCGTTGGAATTGATTTGTTGACTGTTCCATTTGAGGAGTTCTTTCAGTTTTTCAATCAAAAGTCCCTCGATAAATTAAAGGCCACTTGCTACTGTCTGTAAGTACTACTTCTGTCATTAAGTCTCTATATATAGCTCAACTCTTTCATTGCGTGTATTTATAATTATCCTCACTATATTATGCAGATTGAAGATCGTCGAGTGCAGAAAAGCAGAAATGTATGATATTGGGTTCATTAACACAAATCTCATAGATGAATTTCAGGTTAAAAAGAGCGCCAAAGATGCCAAGGCCAACTTGCTACAATCATTGAGAATAAATCAAAACAAAGATAAATACTCTTTCTTTACAACTTCAAGTGAGTGTTACTGTTTTGTGCATATTCGGTTTCCCTTATTACTCGATCGAGGTTATAGTAATGTAATTGATGAGTTATGCATGCGTGCGCATCTTCCACTATATTCTCCTGGAGATTAAGCTTGAGCAGGGACTAGTAACCGTCTTATACTCGAGACGAAAAGATCCCGAGACCTATGCGGACAT
This sequence comes from Triticum aestivum, assembly GCF_018294505.1. Taxonomy (NCBI): domain Eukaryota; kingdom Viridiplantae; phylum Streptophyta; class Magnoliopsida; order Poales; family Poaceae; genus Triticum; species Triticum aestivum. Next base: position 703,356,613 of record NC_057806.1, read on the forward strand.
GACTAAAATTCTCAACAAGTAAGTTCAATCGATCATTATCGCACCATATCGACAACTTTTTGTTCATTTCCTGATATCTCAAGTAATAATTATTTTCTTTGTCTTGCAGGGTTTGGAAAAAGTTCACCGAAGAAGCTCCGGGACTGCCGAAGGAGCTGCGATATACATACTCGAAAGTAAGTACTACTAGCTAGCTAGTTCCGCACATCTCCCGTTGATTCTAGCTACTTTCATCAATGCCATTTATAATGCTTCATTATCAGTTTGATTGACCTCTATTTCTCGTAAAGTTCTTGTGGCAGGAACAAGGGAATGATTACTATGGATACTACATGTGCGAGCTCATCTACAAAGCGACTTGCAAAGATAAGCGGGGCTACTCTAAAAGACAATTTGATGTGCGTAAGCAATAATATTCACAATTTCATTTTATTACACCATCATTTCTGTTGAGTTTCATTCATATATATGTATTAAGCCCCTTCTTCAAATTAGACGTGGGAGATGCGGAATGAACTCCTACCAGAAGATCGCATGAAAGCAATTCAAGAGGAATTGGCGGGATTCTTTCTTGACCACGTCATCAATAAAGATGGAGAATACCATGTGGAACTTGATTTCATATGCTAGGGGATTGTAAGAGATCTTACATATTGTATATGTATGTAGCCAGTAGCGTCGGATAGATAATACGAAAACTTGTTGTTCGACCAATCTCTCGGAGGAGAGGTTGATCACTTCTCTTAGTATGCATGACGAACTTCTGTACTTAATGGTTTCCTTCATTTTCTTACTAGCTAGCGTGTCGAGGGCCTCTCTATACGTATAGTACGTAGCGTCGACCAAGCACGGAGATAAGAGAGGACACTTCTCTCTATTAATTAATCATCTACCTAACACAATATATGAAACACCTTAATTAACCATACAAAACCTCCAAATCCTCCCCCCTTTCAGAAAAAACCCTAGCCCTTGAAAAGCTGACACGTGGATGCCGTTTGGTCCCGGTTGGTGCCACCAACCGGGACCGAAGGCCCTCCTGCCTGGGCTCGCAGCACCGGCCACGTGGAGGCCCATCGGTCCCGGTTCGTGTAAGAACCGGGAATAAAGGCCTTGGGCTTTAGTAACGTTAACGACCCTTTAGTCCCGGTTCAAGAATCGGGACAATAGACCCTTTTTCTGCTAGTGTTTGCCGCGCTGCCCTGTGAGACTGCCTGGCCTTATGGGCCTGCATATCCACGCCCAAGGCCGAGCAGGCCCACAGGGTAGCGCACAAATGTTTTTTATATAGTATTTTCTTTTATTTATTTCGGAGTAGTTTTTTGTTGCTGTATTTAGTTTCTTTGTGCATATTTTTGCTTTAGGTACAAAAAATTACAATCTTTCTGTTAGTGCTAGTAGTTTTCAAATTTGATAGTTTAATGGTGCATACGGAACAGAAAAATAGCAAATGATGTCAGAAAGGGTTGAAAATTGATGACATCGCTTTGAATGGTGCATATAGAACGCAAAAAAGTCTGGAGTTCAAATAAGTTTTAAAAAATGAAGTGCCCGTGTAACAGACGAGTTCTCGTCCGAACCCTGATAGTCCTAAAGAGATTGTTCAGTTTGTACACAAAGTGCATCCAATTTTTGCCGTAACCCCCTCTACTCTTTTGCACATGCCATGTGGGTGAAATGATGATACCATGCCAAGTTTCAACATTTTTAGAGTTCATTTTGTAGTGATTTTCAATTTCACGGTCATTTAGCTCTCTAAACAAATCGGTAAATGACTGAAGAATAGCAAATGATGTCAGAAAGGGTTGAAAATTGATGATGTCACTTTCAGTAGTGCATACGGAATGCAAAAAAATTCTGGAGTTCAAATAAGTTTTAAAAAATGAAGTGCCCATGTAACAGATGAGTTCTCGTCCGAAACCCTGATACTCCGAAAGAGATTGTCCTGTTTGTACACGAAGTGCATCCAGTTTTTGCCGTAACCCTATCTACTCTTTTGCACATGCTATGTGGGTGAAATGATGATACCATGCCAAGTTTCAACACTTTCAGAGTTCATTTTGTAGTGATTTTAAATTTCACGGTCATTTAGCTCTCTAAACAAATCGGTAAATGACTGAAAAATAGCAAATGATGTCAGAAAGGGTTGAAAATTAATGATGTCACTTTGAATGGTGCATACGGAACGCAAAAAAAGTCTGGAGTTCAAATAAGTTTTAAAAAATGAAGTGCCTGTGTAACAGATGAGTTCTCGTCCGAAACCCTCATACTCCGAAAGAGATTGTCCAGTTTGTACACGAAGTGCATCCAGTTTTTGCCGTAACCCTCTCTACTCTTTTGCACATGCTATATGGGTGAAATTATGATACCATGCCAAGTTTCAACATTTTCAGAGTTCATTTTGTAGTGATTTTCAATTTCACGGTCATTTAGCTCTCTAAACAAATCGGTAAATGACTGAAAAATAGCAAATGATGTCATAAAGGGTTGAAAATTGATGACGTCGCTTTCAATGGAGCATACGGAATGCAAAAAAAAGTCTAGAGTTAAAATAAGTTTTAAAAAATGAAGTGCCTGCGTAACAGATGAGTTCTTGTCCGAAACCCAGATACTCCGGAAGAGATTGTCCAGTTTGTACACGAAGTGCATCCAATTTTTCCCGTAACCCTCTCTACTCTTTTGTACATGCTATGTGGGTTAATTGATGATACCATGCCATGCTTCAACATTTTCAGAGTTAATTTTGTAGTGATTTTAAATTTCACGGTCATTTAGCTCTGTAAACAAATCGGTAAATGACTGAAAATAGCAAATGATGTCAGAAAGGGTTGAAAATTGATGACGTCGCTTTTAATGGTGCATACGGTACGTAAAAAAAGTATCGATTGAAATAAGTTTTAAAAAATGAAGTGCCCGTGTAACAGATGAGTTCTCGTCCGAAACCCTAATACTCCGAAAAAGATTGTCCAGTTTGTACACGAAGTGCATCTAGTTTTTGCCGTAACCCTCTTTACTCTTTTGCACATGCTATATGTGGGTGACATGATGATACCATGCCAAGTTTCAACATTTTCAGAGTTCATTTTGTAGTGATTTTCAGTTTCACGGTCATTTAGCTCTCTAAACATTTCGGTAAATGACTGAAAAATAGCAAATGATGTCAAAAAGGGTTGAAAATTGATGACGTCGCTTTCAATGGTGCATACGAAACGCAAAAAAGTCTGGATTTGAAATAAGTTTAAAAAATGAAGTACCCGTGTAACAGATGAGTTCTCGTCCGAAACCCTGATACTCCAAAAGAGATTTTCCAGTTTGTACACGAAGTGCATCCAGTTTTTGCCGTAACCCTCTCTACTATTTTGCGCATGCTATGTGGGTGAAATGATGATACCATGCTAAGTCTTGACATTTTCAGATTTCATTTTTTAGTGATTTTCAATTTCACGGTCATTTAGCTCTCTAAACAAATCGATAAATGACTGAAAATAGCAAATGATGTCAGAAAGGGTTGAAAATTGATGACGTCACTTTGAATGGTGCATACGGAACGCAAAAAAAGTCTGGAGTTCAAATAAGTTTAAAAAAATGGAGTGCTCGTGTAACAGATGAGTTCTCGCCCGAAACCCTGATACTCCGAAAGAGGTTGTCTAATTTATACATGAAGTGCATCCAATTTTTGCCGTAACCCTCTCTACTCTTTTGCACATGCTATGTGGGTGAAATGATGATACCATGCCAAGTTTCAACATTTTCAGAGTTCATTTTGTAGGGATTTTCAATTTCACGGTCATTTAGCTCTCTAAACAAATCGGTAAATGACTGAAAAATAGAAAATGATGTCAGAAAGGGATGAACCGGTACTATAGGTTCGCCACGAACCGGTACTATAGATCTCCGCCCGCCACGAACCGCCTAACTATTACAAACCAGGACTAATGTGCTTCACATTTGACCCTTTTTCTACTACTGCTAGCCGCCGCATCGTATGGTTTCGCACCACCATTCCAGATCATTGTGCCACCAGGAAAGACTTCTCCATCCCTCCTTTCGGCATGCACCGTGTGAAAGGATAACAGGTCTCCGGAACCCCGCCTCTCGTGATCCTGTACGGGAGAGGGGCGATCAGGTTTTTGGGAAGCGCACTTGCGTGACTACTGGTAGCGACGACTTCATGAACGACGACTTCTTGCCCGACCTCGGCAACCTCATCCTCAACGACATGGGCGACAACATCAACACCGGCAGTGCTGCTCCCGCTGCACCATATGTGATTCTATCCTTCCTGTTCGAGATCGTGGTAGAATTCATGTTTCTAGTATGTGCCCTAGATGTGATCTGTTCGTCTACTCTGCTAGTTCGCATGATTAGTTTTTTCTCTACTATTGATGTCATGATTTATCTTCTATTTATTCGGATTAAATCTCATAGTAATTTTCTCATATTTCCAAAAATCCAAAAACCAGATTATAGGCAATTTACTCTGAGTGGTTTTGCTGCGCATTTGAAGCCACATGTCTTTAAGGAGGTGCAATATAAGAGGTGGCGCATGAGAGCAGTCTACTGGTTTCAGACCATGTGTTGTTATGACGCCACTAAAGGCATGCCTAAGGGTGATCTTAATCCAGCACAACTCGATACTCTCTTTAAAGGCGCTCTTCTGAGTGTTCTTGATGATTCCATTGTGGATTCATATATGTCGTTTGACAATGGCAAGGACATGTGGGCTGCGCTCGAGGCCAAGTTTGGTGCCTCGGACGCCAGCAACGAGTTGTACGCCATGGAGCAATTCTATGACTACAAGATGACCGATGAGCACTTTGTTGTATAGAAGGATAATGAGATACAGTCACTCGTCAAGGAAGTTGAGTACTTTAAGTGTGTGTTGCTGGATAAATTTGTTGCTAGGGGCATTATTGCCAAGCTTCCACCTTTGTGGAACAATTTTGCTACTTCCCTGAAACACAAGAGATAGGAGTTTTCCATTGCGGATCTCATTGGTACTCTTGATGTTGAAGAGAAGGCGAGAGCAAAGGACACACATGCTCGAGTTGCTGAGGGAGGTTCTAGTGCCCACATGGTACAGAAGAAGAACTTCCAGCCCAACAAGTTCAAAAACAACAAGAACAAAACTCAGGGCAAAGGAAAGTTTGATACAAAGAACAAGCCGTCACACTCTACCAACTTCAAGAAGAATTCTCATAAGAAGGGGAAGGGACTTTGCCATGTCTGCGGTGATCCTAATCACTGGGCTCCGAAGTGTCCTAACCGCTTTGAGGAGCGCGAACATGAGAAGAGTGGCAAGTCTGCTAATGTTGTCATCAGGGATACTGATATGAAGGAATCTGGGTACGGTATTCTTTCTATCATCCTTTCAGTATTTTAATCTCCTGATTGTTTAATTGACACTGGTGCCAATGTACATGTTTGTGCTAACGCCTCCATGTTTTCTTCTTACCAGGTCATAGGGACTTCTCCTGTGCCGATGGGGAACGGGTCACATGTCATCGTTCGAGGTGTTGGTATGACCGATCTGAAGTTTACTTCGGGGAAGACCGTGTGTCTGAAGAACGTTCATCATCTGTCGTCCATCAATAAAAATCTCGTTAGCGGTTCCCGTTGTGGGAGTACAAAAGTAGGGGCTCTCCTTTTGACCCCTCTACTTGTGCACGGGCAGTCAGAGCCACGCGCCACGGCCACACTTAGCAGGGCAGAGGAGGGAAGCGGGAGAGAAGCCAAAGCACAATACGACCAAGGCGACGCCAAGACCGGAAGCGCAGGAGGGCAAGAGGGCGAGGTGGATTCCCTCGGCAAGATCCTTACTGGGGCGCCCCCCCGTAGCCCTGGCAAGAGCCTTGCCGGGGCAACTTTCCCAACGCCAGCAGAGCGAGCCACGCTTGAGCCCACTGGCTCCGACCCAAGCAACCGCGTCGGAACCAAGGCTCGGCAGGCGCCTCTGTGGTGGAATGCAAATCTTCGTCCAACTCATAAATATATGAGTTCAGATGCGGACTAGAAGAGGGTGACCCTCGGCAGGATCCTAGCCGACGAAATCCACAAGACCCCCGGCAAGACCCTTGCCGGGGATGACAGCAACGCCACGGCAAGACCCTTGTCGAGCCCCCGGCAAGACCCTTGCCGAGGGCATCAGCAGGGCCACTGCCAGGCCTGCACCAACCAAGACTCCGCCGCCGTTTGCATGCAGCTGCCAGCCCAACCAGCTGGGCAGGCACCTGCGTGGCAACATGCAGCTTCCAGGCCAAATCAGCAAGCCCCTGCGTGGCGGCATGCAGACCTTCCTAAAGGCCCTACCACCGTGCCACCTCAGCCGCCTGCCTGCCTACATGGCGCTGCATGCATCGCCAGCCTGGGCGCGTGTTGAAGCGAGGCGAAGCGGCGATGGATGGGATGGGCCTTGTTCCCGTCCCTGATAAAGCTAATGGACACCTACATAGTGCATTTAATGCACTTTGTCCCGTAATGCCGTGCGATAAGCTCGCGCACTGTAGGCATTTCCACCTCCTGTGTGCCACAGTGGCAGCCCCTTTTTCCTATAAAAGGAGGCCCGAGGCGACCAGGAGAAGGATTCGGCTTTTTGGAATGGGACAGCCACCGTAGCTAGTTCAGAGAGCTCAAGAACACTCAATACATCCACCAAAGCAGGACTAGGGTTTTACACATCCTCGCGGCCCGAACCTGGGTAAACGATCGGTGTGCTTGCTTCTAAACCTGCTCTTCTCACGACCCCGCGCCCGCCGATCGTAGAAGGGATCCCAGTGATCCCATAGGTGTCATTCCCACCGACATCTTTGGCGCGTCAGGTAGGGGTTGCAGTTGTGGGAATCTGGTCTAGCAGTTAGCCTAGCAGTTCTTCGTCGCCATTGCTCCCAAGAAGAAGGCGGCCACGGTGGTTGGTTCGTCGGGAGCCGGACGAACCGTACCGGTGCGGGCGAGCAGTGGGCCGGTCGCGGACAGAACCCGAGGCACGACCTGCGAGCACCAACATCGCTCTGGTAGTCACAGCCTGGCGAGTGGCGTCGTTCATGCGCAAGGCGACGGGCCACATGCCGTGAAATCCAGAGATGGAGCTGGGCCCCACGCAGATGGCGCGGGACCCTTTGGGGGCGTCGCCGTACCACCCGCTGGCGGCGCGGCGACCTCCAAGACGCCCACTCTGGAGCCCACAGCGTGCTCTTCCCATGTTGTGCGTGACGAGCAGCGTCACCACGCCAGTGACCCTGGACGCCGCCGTGGGAAGAGTCCTGTGCGTCATCCACGGGACGAAGGAGGCCAGCATGCCCGCTAAGGTGCTGGCGAGGACGGCGCATAGTCGCTGGGCCGTGATAGAGCTCCTTCTAACGTGGTTAGAAGTCGAAGCGCGCCATAGTTCATGCAGCTTTCGCCGCCGCCCACGCCAGTAGAAGCCTTGGCGCGCGCGCAGCTGCTCCTCGACTTCCCTCCCGCCGCGGAGAAGCTCGACGAGTGGAGAGCCACTATCCGGAGCCTCGCCGGCATCGCCAACAAAGACGAGCCACGGCCGGCGAGGCCCTCAGGTCGGCGCTCCATCGAGCCACTGCATGCTGGCGGTGGAGGGGTCAGAGGCGCCGCGGTCACGGTGCACTCTCCTCCTCCACGCTAGCCACCGCGGATGTCGGTCCGTCGTGATGATGCTTGTGATGACATTTCCATAGCGTCGTCCGACCTATGGACACACCGCGATCAACGCCAGGTTCTTCAGGAGCGAGCCCATGAAGACGCTCGAACCACCATCGAGCGTCGGCGCGATACGCGCCACCAGTCAGACAGGCGGGCGAGCCCCTCTATGGACCACCCAGCACCAGGAGGCTCCGGCGGCCTACCGTACAAGGTGGGTTGTCCAGCCTTTACCCTTGAGCTGTGGCAGTTCCAGTGGCCGTCCCACCGCACGTTCGAGCCCGATGTCAGCGAGAAGTACGATGGCAAGACCCACCCGTCAGAGTTCTTCAGCATCTACACCATCGCGATGCAAGCCGCTGAAGCTCGTGACGACAAGGTGCTTGCCAATGACTTCCCGTTGGCAATGAAACCCAATGTCATGTCTTGGTTGATGCACTTGCCGTCGGATTCCATTTCTTCTTGGTTAGATCTGTGCCACGAGTTCGTTGGTGCCTTCACTAGAGGCCACCAAGCTCATGGCCAGGCAAGTGATTTGCATATCATTCCCCAGAAGGAAGGTGAAAACCTGCGCAAGTACATACAGAGGTTCAGCCGAGTGCAATACAACATCCCGGATGTTCATCCTGCCGCCGTGATCAGCGCATTCCATCAGAATGTGCATAACCACAAGATGCGTGAAGAGCTGGCAATGAACAAGGTCAAGGACGTGGCCAAACTTTACGTTCTGGACGATAGATGCGCCCGGGCTGAAGAGGGAAGGAAGTACCCCAGCGGAGACATCGGTGCGGAAAGCGACTCTACCGACGAAGACACCGCCGCCCGACGAAGAAGGGCCGACGTCCCAACAGGAAACGTAAGGAGAAGACCGTGCTTGCCGTCAAGGGATCCAGCGACACCAGCGCCGCCAAGAAGGCCAAGGCAGACGACCCTGGCAAGGAGATTGCCTGGTGCGCCGCTTGTCGGGCCTTGACCGACAAGCCAGGGGGCTCCGACAAGCAGTACTGCAAGATCCACCGCACCAAGGGCCACGACCTCGAGAACTGCCAAAAAGTTGAGCTGCTTGCTGAAAAGCAAAAAGCCGAATATGAGAGGCGGGACAAGGAGAAGGGTCGGGATGGTGCCGAAGGATCCGTCAAGAACCATCGCGGCCAAGGAGGTTGCCGCGGTAAGGATAACCAGCAAGAGAGGCCCGTCCGGGGCCGCAACAAGAAGCAGGAAGACGATGATCGTGACGAGGACGATGAGTCCGGTGAGCATGAATTCCAGAAGGCCACGGAGGCCATGTGCGTCGATGGTGGTGCCTCGCTGCACACTTCTCACAGCCAGCTCAAGCAGTGGGCATGTGAGATTACAGCAGCAGAGCCATCGTTCGATGCTCAGAAGCCACCGAAGTGGTCCAGCACACCCCTCATCTTTGACGCCGAGGACCACCCTGACCGCACGACTGCGGTCGGGTGTTTGCCGTTGTTGGTCTCACCAACGATACACAAACTCAAGATGAATAAGATGCTGGTTGATGGCGGGGCCGGCCTGAACTTGATCTCGCCCGTCGTGATCAAAAGGCTGCAAATTCCTGATGGAGACCTTGAGGAAACGGGTATGTGATACGTCTCCAACATATCTATAATTTTTGATTGCTCCATGCTATATTATCTACTATTTTGAACATTATTGGGCTTTATTATCAACTTTTATATTATTTTTGGCACTAACCTATTAACCGGAGGCCCAGCCCAGAATTGCTGTTTTTGCCTGTTTTAGGGTTTCGGAGAAAAGGAATATCAAACAGAGTCCAAACGGAATGAAACCTTCGGAAACGTGATTTTCTCATCAGATAAGATCCAGGAGACTTGGACCCTCCGTCAAGAAAGCCACGAGGCAGTCACGAGGGTGGAGGGAGCCCCCCTAGGGCGCGCCCCCTGCCTCGTGGGCCCCTCGAAGCTCCACCGACGTACTTATTCCTCCTATATATATCCACGTACCCCAAACGATCAGATACGGAGCCAAAAACGTAATTCCACCGCTGCAACTTTCTGTATCCACAAGATCCCATTTTGGGGCCTGTTCCGGAGCTCCACCGGAGGGGGCATCGATCACGGAGGGCTTCTACATCATCATCCAAGCCCCTCCAATGAAGTGTGAGTAGTTTACTTCAGACCTACCGGTCCATAGTTAGTAGATAGATGGCTTCTTCTCTCTTTTTCGATCTCAATACAATGTTCTCCCCCTCTCTCATGGAGATCTATTCGATGTAATCTTCTTTTTGCGGTGTGTTTGTTGAGACCGATGAATTGTGGGTTTATGATTAAGTCTATCTATGAATAATATTTGAATCTTCTCCGAATTCTTTTTTGTATGATTGGTTATCTTTGCAAGTCTCCTCAAATTATCAGTTTGGTTTGGCCTCCTAGATTGGTTGTTCTTGCCATGGGAGAAGTGCTTAGCTTTGGGTTCGATCTTGCGGTGGCCTTTCCCAGTGACAGAAGGGGCAGCAAGGCACGTATTGTATCATTGCCATCGAGGATAACAAGATGGGTTTTTTTATCATATTGCATGAAACTATCCATCTACATCATGTCATCTTGCTTAAGGCGTTACTCTGTTTTTAACTTAATACTCTAGATGCATGCTGGATAGCGGTCGATGAGTGGAGTAATAGTAGTAGATGCAGGCAGGAGTCGGTCTACTTGTCTCGGACGTGATGCCTATATACATGATCATACCTAGATATTCTCATAACTATGCTCAATTCTGTCAATTGCTCGACAGTAATTTGTTCACCCACCATAGAATACTTATGCTCTTGAGAGAAGCCACTAGTGAAACCTATGGCCCCCGGGTCTCTTTCTCATCATATCAATCTCCATCACTTTATTATTGCTTTACTTTTTACTTTGCATCTCTATACCAAAAATACCAAAAATATTATTTATCATCTCTACCAGATCTCACTTTCATAAGTGACCATGAAGGGATTGACAACCCCTAAGCACGTTGGTTGCGTTAAGCTATTGTTTTTGTGTAGGTACGAGGGAGTCATGCATAGCCTCCTACTGGATTGATACCTTGGTTCTCAAAAACTGAGGGAAATACTTACGCTACTTTGCTGCATCATCGTCTCCTCTTCGGGGAAATTCAACGCAGTGCTCAAGAGGTAGCAGTACGTTTCAAGGGGTCAGCCCGGGAAGGAGCCAGCCGAAGGGGAAGGTCACATTGCCCGTGACGTTTGGAGGTGAGTTGAACTACAGGACGGAGAGGATCGTCTTCGATGTGGCCGAGATCCCCTTGCCCTACAACGGGATCCTCGGTCGCCCGGTACTAGCCAAGTTCATGGCAGCGTCGCACTACGCCTACAATACACTGAAGATGCCTGGGCCGATGACCATCATCACCGTCCCTTCCGACAAGAAGGATGCGCTGATCTGCGCTGGCCAACTCTATCGAGAAGCAGTAGCAGCAGCTACCGCCAAGGTACCTGCTCCTGCCGTTGAGGCCCCGGGAGGGAAGAAGAAGACCGGCAAGACCCCTCGCACCCACTACGGCAAGCGCACCTCTTCGGAGTGCTGTGCTACCATCGAGGACGTGCCCGAGAGCTCTACCGGCAAGAGCAAGAAATCCAGAGCTGCACCACCAAAGACCTAGAGGGTGTCTGTCAAGGAGGATGGCACGGGAGGGGCTTTCACCATAAGCTCCACCCTCGACGGCAAATAGGAAAGCACGCTCGTCACTTTCCTGCGGGCGAATGTCGACGTGTTTGCCTGGCAAGCATCCGTTGAGCACCACCTTGCTATCTGTCCCCATGCGCGACCTGTCAAGCAGAAGGTCAGGAAGCAAGCTTTGGAACGACAAAAGTTCATCACAGAGGAGATCAGGAAATTGGAAGCGGCAAGTTTGGTGAGAGGAGTGCTCCATCCGACGTGGTTGGCCAATCCGGTGGTGGTGCGCAAGGCAAATGGGAAGTGGAGGCCGTGTATTGACTACACGAATGTCAATATGGCTTGTCCTAAGGACCCCTTCCCATTGCCGCGCATCGACCAGATTGTTGACTCCACAGCCAGGTGTGATCTGTTGTCATTCCTCGACGCCTACTTGGGCTACCACCAGATCTTCATGGCAAGAGAAGATGAAGAGAAGACAGCCTTTATCACCCCATGTGGTACGTATTGCTTTTTATGGATGCCTTTCGGGTTGAAGAGTGCTGGCTCGACATTCGCAAGGGCGGTCCAGATTGGTTTTGAGCCCCAGCTACATAGAAATATGGAAGCATATATGGATGACATAGTGGTCAAAACCAAGGACAAGGCGACCCTTGTACAAGACCTAGGAGAGACGTTTGCCAACCTAGGCAAGATCAACCTCAAGCTGAACCCTGAGAAGTGTGTCTTTGGCGTCCCGTCCGGAAAACTTCTCGGGTTTTTTGTGTCATAGCGTGGGATCGAGGCAAACCCGGACAAGATCAAGGCTATTGAGAAGATTGAGGCGCCCAAGCGGATCAAAGATGTGCGCCGGCTCACTAGCTGCATGATACGTCTCCAACGTATCTATAATTTTTGATTGCTCCATGCTATTACATTATCTATTTTGGATGTCAATGGGCTTTATTTTACGCTTTTATATCATTTTTGGGACTAACCTACTAACCGGAGGCCTAGCCCAAATTGCTGTTTTTTTGCCTATTTTAGGGTTTCGCCAAAACGGAATATCAAACGGAGTCCAAACGGAATGGAACCCTCGGGAACGTGATTTTCTCAACAAACGTGATCCAGGAGACTTGGAGTGGGCGTCAAGAAACAAACAAGGAAGCCACGAGGTAGGGGGGCGCGCCCTCCACCCTCGTGGGCCCCTCGTTGCTCCACCGACGTACTTCTTCCTCCTATATATATCCACGTACCCCCCAAACATCTAGGAGCACCACGAAAACCTAATTCCACCGCTGCAACCTTCTGTACCCGAGAGATCCCATCTCGGGGCCTTTTCCGGAGCTCCGCCGGAGGGGGCATTGATCACGGAGGGCCTCTACATCAACTCCATGGCCTCTCCGGTGATGTGTGAGTAGTTTACTTCCGACCTTCGGGTCCATAGTTATTAGCTAGATGGCTTCTTCCCTCTCTTTGGATCTCAATACAAAGTTCTCCTCGATCTTCTTGGATATCTATTCAATGTAATCTTCTTTTGCGGTGTGTTTGTCGAGATTCGATGAATTGTGGGTTTATGATCAAGTTTATCTATGAACAATATTTGAATCTCCTCTGAATTCTTTTATGTATGATTGGTTTATCTTTGCAAGTCTCTTCGAATTATCAGTTTGGTTTGGCCTACTAGATTGATCTTTCTTGCAATGGGAGAAGTGTTTAGCTTTGGGTTCAATCTTGCGGTGCTCGATCCCAGTGACAGAAAGGGAAACAACACGTATTGTATTGTTGCCATCGAGGATAAAAAGATGGGGTTTATATCATATTGCATCAGTTTATCCCTCTACATCATGTCATCTTCCTTAAAGCATTACTTTATTCTTATGAACTTAATACTCTAGATGCATGCTAGATAGCGGTCAATGTGTGGAGTAATAGTAGTAGATGCAGAATCGTTTCGGTCTACTTGCCGCAGATGTAATGCCTATATACATGATCATACCTAGATATTCTCATAACTATGCTCAATTCTATCAATTGCTCGACAGTAATTCATTTACCCACCATAATACTTATGCTCTTGAGAGAAGCCACTAGTGAAACCTATGGCCCCCGGGTCTATATTCCATCATATTAATCTTCCAACACTTAGTTATTTCTATTGCCGTTTATTTTACTTTGCATCTTTATTTCTCTTTATCATAAAAATACCAAAAATATTATCTTATCATATCTATCAGATCTCACTCTCGTAAGTGACCGTGAAGGGATTGACAACCCCTTTATCGCGTTGGTTGCGAGGTTCTTATTTGTTTGTATAGGTGCGTTGGACTCGAGCGTGATCTCCTACTGGATTGATACCTTGGTTCTCAAAAACTGAGGGAAATACTTACGCTACTTTGCTGCATCACCCTTTCCTCTTCAAGGGAAAACCAACGCAGTGCTCAAGAGGTAGAGAAGGATTTCTGGCGCCGTTGCCGGGGAGATTCGCGCCAAGTCAAGTCAAGATTTGACTCCCGACAACAAGCCATTTCTGGCACCGTTGACAAGTCAAGACATACCGAGTACCCATCACAAACTCTTATCCCTCGCATTACATTATTTGCCATTTGCCTCTCGTTTTCCTCTCCCCCACTTCACCCTTGCCGTTTTATTCGCCCCCTCTTTTCCGTTGTCCTCCTTCTTTCTTTTGCTCCTCGCACTTTCTGCCGTTATGTCTGAGATTGGGGAAATTATTGTTGATATGGATAATAATAATAACATGGAAAATTCTGATGCTCCTGCTGAAGAACTCCCTATCTTACATACATTTTTTTTTCAAATCGGTAGTGGTAATATTATTGGAAAAGGAGTTATCCAAGATTTCTTTACTTGTGCCGGTGCTTTGCCTTCTATGGGTAGTTCTATTCTTCATAGAACTAGTAGTCTTGTGGAGGCTATCGCCATGCTTGTAGTTGAACTTGAAAGGCAATTTATGCACATGCATTCTTGCATACAAAGGATTTTCCTAGAATTTTCTAATATTGAGCACTCTTCTGTTAAACGTGTCGCTACTATCTTTTTGGCTCATGAGTTCAGATTTATAATAAAAGAGGCCAAAGAAATCTTTGCACACTATAGGGTGGACGCTGGCCGCCCTCCCATAGAGGCAATCCTCTTTGATCAAGAGGAAACAATGTGCTTTCAATCTTTAGACTTTGTTCCTTTTAGTGAGAACCATAGAAAAAAAGGTTCCTACCAATGTTCTAGATGCAGAATCATTTCGGTCTACTTGTCGCGGACGTGATGCCTATATACATGATCATACCTAGATATTCTCATAACTATGCTCAATTCTATCAATTGCTCGACAGTAATTCGTTTACCCACCATAATACTTATGCTCTTGAGAGAAGCCACTAGTGAAACCTATGGCTCCCGGGTCTATCTTCCATCATATTAAAATTCCAACACTTAGTTATTTCTATTGCCGTTTATTTTACTTTGCATCTTTATTTCTCTTTATCATAAAAATACCAAAAATATTATCTTATCATATCTATCAGATCTCACTCTCGTAAGTGATCGTGAAGGGATTGACAACCCCTTTATCGCGTTGGTTGCAAGGGTCTTATTTGTTTGTGTAGGTGCGTTGGACTCGAGCGTGATCTCCTATTGGATTGATACCTTGGTTCTCAAAAACTGAGGGAAATACTTACGCTACTTTGCTGCATCACCCTTTCCTCTTCAAGGGAAAACCAATGCAGTGCTCAAGAGTTAGCACTACGTTGCTGCCATGAGCAGGTTCATCTCCAAGTCCGCTGAACATACCCTTCCCTTTTTCAAAATCTTGAAGAAGGCGGGCCCAATGGAGTGGACCCCAGAGGCCGAGGCGGCGTTGCAGGATCTGAAGAAATACCTTTCCTCGACGCCAATACTCGTTGCGCCTAAACCACAAGAGCCGTTGCTGCTATATATGGCGGCAACGAATCAAGTGGTCAGCGCTGCACTAGTGGCACAGAGGGAGGTCGACGAAGAGGCAGTGGCCACGGCAGGACCGGCGGATGGCAAGTCAGAGATTCCCCCGGCAGGGCCTGGTGCCGGCAAGGCAAGGCCCCAGGTAGAGTCCGACGCCATTGGGGCAGGGCCCGCACAGCCAAGTGAAGTGGTGCAGAAGAAGAAGAAGATGCAGCACCTGGTTTACTTTGTCAGCTCCCTCATGCAGGGGGCCAGGTCAAGGTACTCCGGTGTGCAAAAATTTCCTCTTCGGCCTCCTTATGGCCTCGAGGAAGCTGCGTCATTACTTCCAAGCCCACGAGATTACTGTCGTCACCCGCCTCCAGTTGCAATGGATACTGCACAACCTAGATGCGACCCGAAGGATTGTGGAGTGGGCCTTGGAGTTGTCAAGCTTTGGGTTGAAGTTTGAAAGTACTTCAACAATCCAGAGCAGAGTCTTTGCGGAGTTCATTGCAGAATGGACCTCAATGCCCGACGAGGAAATCCAGGATACCGCTCTCCCCGGCAAGGAGGCAAGTCGCGACTAGATCATGTACTTTGACGGGGCTTTCTCGCTGCAAGGCGCCGGTGTCGGTGTGCTGCTTGTCGCACCCACCGGAGAGCACCTAAAGTATGTGATCCAGATGCACTTTCCCAGGGAGATGTCCACAAACAACACTGCTGAGTACGTGGGGCTGCTCGCCGGTCTGAGGATCGCGGCGGACCTTGGGGTGAAGAAGCTCATCGTCAGGGGTGATTCGCAACTTGTCGTCAGACATGTCAACAAAGATTACCAGAGTCCGTTGATGGAGGCCTACGTAGATGAGGTGAGGAAGCTGGAGGAGTGCTTCGATGGTATTCAAGCGAAGCACGTTCCCCGAGCAAAGAACGACATCGCTGACTACCTGTCGAAGCGCGCTGCATTCAAGCTACCTGTGGAACCAGGTACCTTTTTGCTTCGGCTAACTCAACCATCCGTTGAACCATCAACGGAGCGGAACAAGCGGAGGAAATCGGGCCCCGACAAGTACTTTCCTACCGAGCCCCCAGGGGCCGCCGACAAGAGTGTTGCCGCGGATTCCGAGCCTGCCAAGGGGCGGCTGGCTCCGGCAGGGCGCCAAGCCCTGGCCGTAGAGACAACTGCCCCCATGGCGGAAGAAATGCCTTTGGTCCTTGTCGTCGAGCCCCAGGCTCCGGCATGGGCACAGCATACCGTCTGTTTCCTCCAGACAGGGGAACTTCCTGAAGAGCAGGAAGAAGCAGAAAAACTAGCCCGTCGGTCTGCCTTGTACCAGTTCGTCGATGACGTCCTGTACAGAAAAAGACCGAATGGTGTGAAATTGAAGTGCATCCCCGGGAGGAAGGACTGGAGCTGTTGGCAGAGATACATGGAGGCATATGTGGCTCCCACGTAGGGTCGAGGGCCCTTGTAGGCAAAGCATTCCGGCAAGGGTTCTTCTGGCCCACCGCCCTCCAGGATGCGACGACACTAGTAACCAGGTGTGAAGCGTGCCAGTTCCATTCAAAGAAGCTTCATCAACCAGCTCAAGCCCTTCAAACAATTCCTCTCTTCTGGACGTTTTCGGTCTGGGGGCTCGACATACTGGGCACCTTCCCCCATGCTATTGGGGGCTTTGAGTACTTATACGTTGCAATCGACAAGTTCACAAAGTGGCTAGAAGTGAAAGCAGTGAGGAAGGTGACAGCACAGTCAGCCGTCAAGTTCTTCAAGGGACTAGTCTGCCGTTTTGGTGTGCCAAACAAAGTCATCACTGACAACGACACACAGTTCACAAGCCACACCTTCATGCAGTACACCCAAGACCTCAGCAGCAAGGTCTGTTTTGCTTTGTGGCACACCCACGGAGCAACGGCCAGGCGGAGAGGGCAAATGCTGAAGTACTGCGAGGCCTGAGAACAAAGACTTTTGAAAAGCAGCACAAAAGTGGAAGGCGCTGGATTAATGAGTTGCCGGCGGTTCTTTTGTCGATCGGGACGACGCCAAATCGAGCCACCAGCCAGACACCCTTTGCCCTGGTATGCGGGGCAGAAGCAGTTCTCCCCACGGAACTCATATACGGGTCACCTCGAGTGCTTGCTTATGACGAGCTTGAGCAAGAGTGATTGCGCAAGATGATGCAATGCTCCTTGAGGAAGACGTCTTCGGGCAGCTGTGAGAGCAGCATGCTACCAGCAAGCCTTGCGCCGCTACCATAGCCGCAAGGTCCATGCCCGAAGCCTTGAGGAAGGCGACCTTATTCTTCAACGCATTCAGTCAGCCAAGAATTCCAACAAGTTGACGCCAAAGTGGGAAGGCCCTTATCGAGTAATACGAGTCACGAGGCCCGGCGTAGTCCGCCTAGAGACCGAAGATGTTGTCCCAGTAAGAAATTCCTGGAACATCAAACATCTTCGCAAGTTTAACCCATATGGCGCGGTTGCCGGGCCACCCGACGAACCACCTTTTGTGCGACCCTTGCCGGCAAGGCATGTAACCCTCTGTACAAAGCCAGGCGCAGACCCTGAGTATAAATAAACAAAGCACTGGCGCCCTAAGTTATAGCATGCATGCTAGGTCAAGTCTTTCCCTCGGCTTGAGTTGATAGTGCTTAGCAGCGACTGATACGTCCATTTTGCATCATGCTTTTATATCGATATTTATTGCATTATGGGCTGTTATTACACATTATGTCACAATACTTATGCCTATTCTCTCTTATTTTACAAGGTTTACATAAAGAGGGAGAATGCTGACAGCTGGGATTCTGGGCTGGAAAAGGAGCAAATATTAGAGACCTATTCTGCACAGCTCCAAAAGTCCCGAAACTTCACGGAAGACGTTTTTAGAATATATAAAAAATACAGAGCGCAAGAAGTTCCCCTGGGCGCCCCCCTACCTAGTGGGCCCCCTGGTGGCCCTCCGATGGCCATCTTCTGCTATATGAAGTCTTTCGATGAAGAAAAAATCATAAGCCATCTTCTCGGACAAAACTCTGCCGCCACGAGGTGGAACCTTGGCGGAACCAATCTAGGGCTCCGGCGGAGCTATTCTGCCGGGGAAACTTCCCTCCGGGAGGGGGAAATCATTGCCATCGTCATCACCAACGCTCCTCTCATCGGGAGAGGGCAATCTCCATCAACATCTTCACCAGCACCATCTCCTCTCAAAACCCTACTTCATCTCTTGTATCCAATTCTTGTCTCCAAGCCCGGGATTGGTACTAGTAGGTTGCTAGTAGTGTTAATTACTCCTTGTAGTTGATGCTAGTTGGTTTATTTGGTGGAAGATCATATGCTAGTAGGTTGCTAGTAGTGTTAATTACTCCTTGTAGATGATTATGCTTTGTGAGTAGTTACATTTGTTCCCGAGGACATGGGAGAAGTCTTGCTATTAGTAGTCATGTGAATTTGGTATTCGTTCGATATTTTGATGAGATGTATGTTGTCTCTCCTCTAGTGGCGTTATGTGAACGTCGACTACATAACACTTCACCATTATTTGGACCTAGAGGAAGGCATTGGGAAGTAATAAGTAGATGATGGGTTGCTAGAGTGACAGAAGCTTAAACCCTAGTTTATGTGTTGCTTCGTAAGGGGCTGATTTGGATCCATATGTTTCATGCTATGGTTAGGTTTACCTTAATACTTTTGTTGTAGTTGTGGATGCTTGCAATAGAGGTTAATCATAAGTGGGATGCTTGTCCAAGTAAGGACAGTACCCAAGCACCGGTCCACCCACATACCAAATTATCAAAGTACCGAACGCGAATCATATGAACGCGATGAAAACTAGCTTGACGATATTCTTATGTGTCCTCGGGAGCGCTTTTCTCTATATAAGAGTTTGTCCAGGCTCGTCCTTTGCTACAAAAAGGATTGGGCCACCTTGCTGCACTTTATTTACTTTTGTTACTTGTTGCTCATTACAAATTATCCTATCACAAAACTATTTGTTACCACTTATTTCAGTACTTGCAGATAATACCTTGCTGGAAACCGCTTATCATTTCCTTCTGCTCCTCATTGGGTTCGACACTCTTACTTATCGAAAGGACTACGATAGATTCCCTATACTTGTGGGTCATCAAGACTCTTTTCTGGCGCCGTTGCCGGGGAGTGAAGCGCCTTTGGTACGTGGAATTTGGTAAGGAAAATTTATATAGTGTGCTGAAATTTACTATCACTTGTTACTATGGAAAGTAATCCTCTGAGGGGCTTGTTTGGGGAGAAGGTTGTGTAGTAGACATCAATAACCCGACACAGGCAGTAAAGGTAAATTCTCTCTATAGATTTGATGAAGGTGATATTCCTCGTAATAAGTCTGCTAGCCAATGCTTAGATGAGTTTGATAATTTTATTGTTAAACAAGAAAACTTCAATGCTTATGTTGGTAGACAATTGAAACGTAATGGTTATATGATTGAACACTTGAGTGATTATATGTCTAGAGTTAAAGGTGAACTTAAACTTATTAGTTAACATGCTTCTATGGTTACCACTCAAGTAGAACAAGTTCTTAAAGCTCAAAATGATTTGCTCAATGAATTAAATAATAAGAAAAATGATAATGCTGTTAGAGCTATGACTAGAGGGGGTAAAATGACTCAGGAACCTTTGTATCTTGAATGCCACCCTAAGAGAATTGAGCAAGATTCTCAAAGAACTAATGTTGATGCACCTAGTTCTTCTAAGAAGAAGAGAAAGAAAGATGATAGGACTTTGCATGCTTCTAGTGAACCTGTGGTTGACACACCTAAGAACCCCAATGATATTTCTATTTATGATGCTAAAACACAATCTGGTAATGAACATGAATCTAGTGATAATATTAATGATGATGTCCATGTCGATGCTCAACCTAGTAATAACAATGATGTAGAGATTGAACCTGCTATTGATCTTGATAACCCACAATCAAAGAATCAACGTTATGATAAGAGAGACTTCGTTGCTAGGAAGCACGGTAAAAAAAAGAACCATGGGTTCAGAAACCCATGCCTTTTCCACCTAAACCATGCAAGAAAAAGGATGATGAGGATTTTGAGCACTTCGCTGAAATGATTAGACTTATCTTTTTGCATATGCGTTTGACTGATATGCTTAAAATGAATCCTTATGCTAAGTACATGAAGGATATTGTTACAAATAAAAGAAACATACGGGAAGCTGAAATTTCCACCATGCTTGCTAATTACACTTTTAAGGGTGGAATACCAAAGAAAGTAGGAGATCCAAGAGTAGCAACTATACCATGCTCCATTAAGAGAAACTATGTTAAAACTGCTTTATGTGATCTCGGAGCCGGTGTTAGTGTTATGCCTCTCTCTTTATATCGTAGACTTGATTTGAATAAGTTTACACCTACTGAAATATCTTTGCAAATGGTTGATAGATCAACTGTTATACCTGTCGGTATTTGTGAGGATGTGCCTATTTATGGTTCCAAACATTACTATTCTAACAGACTTTGTTGTTCACGATATTCCCGAGGACGATAGTATGTCCATTATTCTTGGAAGACCCTTTTTGAATACCAACAAAGGCAATGTCGCTTTTCATGTTAATGGTAATGAGCATACGGTACACTTCCCGAGGAAACAACCTCAAGTCCACAGTATCAATTCTATTGGAAAAATTCCAACAATTACTATTGGAGGTTTTGAATTTCCTCTTCCTACTGTCAAGAAGAAATATGATATTCTTATTATTGGGGATGTGCATATCCCAGTTGAGGTAACCTAGTGTTATTCGAAATTTCTCTGGTTTCATGCGATTCGGAATGAGTTTGTTAACAAGACTTGATCAACCTTGTTAGTGTATTCCTTTTGATGAGCATGAGATGGATGAAGTTAGAAAGCACAACCTTCTGTACCCTCTTTTTATTTTCTGTTATTTAGTTTAAATAAAGCAAAAATAGTATTTTCTGTCTGTTTTCTGAATTATCCTTGCAATAAAAAATACCCCAAAAATAAAAGTTTTCCAAATGCCCTAAATATTTAATATGATTTTTCTATAATATTTAAGAATTATTGGCACTGAGAACACATCAGGGGGACCCACCGTGTGCCCATGAGGGTGGAGGGCGCGCTCTACCCCCCTGAGGGCGCCCCCTGCCTCGTGGACCCCACGTGGGTCCCCTCCACTTATTCTTGCACCCACAAACTTCGTCTTCCTCCAGAAAAAATCACCCACCATCTCAAACCCGTGTTCTAGCTCATCTTGCTGCCATTTTCGATCTCCTTGCTCAAAGCTCCATTCACAAAACTGCTTTGAGGGATTGTTCTTCGGTATGTGACTCATCCAATGGTCCAATTAGTTTTTGTTCTAGTGCTTTATTTTGTTGCAAATTTTTGCTGCTTAGGTGACCCTGTTCTTGAGCTTGCATGTCAAATTTATGTGGTCAAAAGTAGTCCTAATGCATGATATTACCTCTAGACACTTGTAGGAGTAGTTGCTATCAATTTTGTTGAGTTTGGTTCACTTTTATTTTAAGTTACTAAAAATTTCAGAAAATTTCAGAAAAAGATGAAGATATTTTTGAGGGGCTCGTTGAGCCGAAGTTCGAATGATAAACAAAGTGAAGAGAATAAGAAGCCCAAGTATAATCTCCCTCATACTGCGGAGGTTCGGCCGTGTGAATGGCCTTGTGATGAGTTCTTGCGAGAAGCTGGGATTTATGAAGATTTTTATTATTTGGCTGAGAATGCAGGCCTCACCGACTTCCTCCACGACCGGTGTGAACAGTATCTCCTACTCACCAATATTTTTGTGCAAAATTTTCATTTCCATGCTAGGAGATCGCCACCTTCGGTTGAATTTTATTTATATGATGATAATAAGGAGATATCACTTTATGATTTTTACCGGGTTTGTAGGATACCCTTTGAGGGCAGCATAGAGGAACCACATCGTAATGATGTGGAAGGATTTATTGATATGATTGCTGGAGGGGAAACGAGGAAGGTTTCCGATGCAAGAATTACTAGCATACATTTTCCTGTCCTATGTTACTTCGCAATATTTGCTAGTAGATGCTTAATTGGTCACGGGAACAGTGAAAATCTTAGTGCCCCTGATATTGTTATTTTGTGCCATGCTTTGTTTCGTGATACCACTTTTAGTTTAGGCGCTATTGTTGCTAAACGGTTAAATCTGAACCCTTTGGGGGAGTATGTATATCTCACCGACATTACAAAGGGTCCCGTCTTAGGAGGCATCTTCGCCTCGCGCCTTGCTGCACACTTTAACATACCTATTAGGCATTATGAGAAAGAGGAAAAGTTGTTGCCTCATATTTTTCTAGATTATAAGGGTATGGTAGCACATGGTTTTATTGTTAAGAATAAGAAGAAGATGCTTAACTATAGACTGATATTTGATAAGAATTACTTTGAGACTATTACCTTGCCTACTCCCTCTTTGTTCAACATATTTTCAGACACGTACCTTGTTTTGCCGAAGGCCATTCAGGCATACCAGAGCCTGACATCAGCTCCAGAGCCGGAGCCACCACTTGATCCTCACCGCCAGTCTGTTTATCAGTGGGATCTGGAGGAGATCGCCAACCAGTGGCACCCTGAGGATCCTCCTCAGTATACCGGAGAAGGCAGCTTTGATCCATGGGCATAGACCAACTTAGGCCAAAAGCCTAAGCTTGGGGGAGTATGTATATCTCACCGACATTACATTCATGTTCACACACTCATGCCAGTTGTCGGTGCTCATAATTTTTCATTGTATTATCCATGCTAGTTTATTTTCTTTTCTAGCATTCTTCTTGTGTGTTTGAAAAACCTTAAGAAAAACAAAAAAATAGTTGTAGCTTTTAGCTAGTTTACTTTCCATGCTTGTAGTAGTAGTAATTAAAAATAAAACCCAAAAAGATTTCTCGTTCTTCTTCTGCTTGTTGGGAGATTTTCCGTGTAAATAGTTTTGTTTCTTTTATTTTCTTTGGGGGTCGAGAGGAGAAGAACATAATGAAAATATTGAGTGGCTCTCATATGCATTATATATTGTTGATCTAACAAAGAGCCCATATTAACTTGTCTTATCCCATATATTGAATGCTTACAGATTCTAGCTTAGTCCAATGCACGTGCACTATTATTATTATCCACACTATTCGGTTGTGCAAGTGAAAGGCAATAATGACGATAAATGATGAACTGGTTGAGATGAGAAAAGCTGGTATGAACTCGACCTCTCTTGTTTCTGTAAATATGATTAGTTCATCGTTCCTGATTCAGCCTATTATGAATGAAACATGTTTGCAATGACAATTAGAGATTATAGTTGCTCATGCCATGCTTAATTTGCTAGGAGTTTATAATGGTTTACCTTGCGTGCCAACATGCTATTAAAATAGTTGTGATGTGGTATGATAGGGTGGTATCCTCCTTTGAATGATTCGAGTGGCTTGACTTGGCACATGTTCATGCATGTAGTTGAAACAAAATCAACATAGCCTCCACGATATTTATGTTCATGGTGAATTATATCCTACTCATGCTTGCATTCAGTATTGATTAATTTTAATGCATGTTCATGACTGTTGTCACTCTTTAGCTAGTTGCTTCCCAGTCTCTTTCTAGCCTTCACTTGTACTAAGCGGGAATACTGCTTGTGCATCCAATTCCATAAACTCCAAAGTTATTCCATATGAGTCCACCATACCTTCCTATATGCGGTATCTACCTGCCTTTCCAAGTAAATTTGTATGTGCCAAACTCTAAATCTTCAAATAAAAATTCTGTTTTGTATACTCAAATAGCTCATGTATCAACTAGGTTGTCTGTATCTTCCATGCTAGACGGGTTATTCTCAAGAGCAGTGGACTCCACTCCTCACTCACGAGAAAATGGCTGGTCACCGGGATGCCCAGTCCCATGCTCAAATCAAATCAAAATAATTGCAAACAAAACTCCCCAGGATTGCTGTTAGTTAGAGGCACCCGTTGTTTCGGGCAAGCCATGGATTGATGCTTGTTGGTGGTGGGGGAGTATAAACTTTACCATTCTTCTTGGGAACCGCCTATAATGTGTGTAGCATGGAATATATCGAGATCTCTCAGTTGTTATGTTGACAATGAAAGTATACCGCTCAAAATATTATTCATCTCTATTTCAAAACCGAGCTCTGGCACATCTATAAATCCCTTCTTCCCTCTATGAAGGGCTTATCTATTTACTTTTATGTTGAGTCATCATCCTCTTATTAAAAAGCACCAGTTAGAGAGCACCGCTCTCATTTGCATGTATTATTGTTGGTTTACATTGAGTATCACTTGACTGGATCTCTTTTACCATGAATTACAATTTCCAGTCATCCCTTAATCTTCAGGGGTGCTTTGTATTTATGTTTTGTGGTCTCAGAAAGGGCTAGCGAGATACCATCTTATTATATCATATTATGATTGTTTTGAGAAAGTTTTGTCATCCGAGATTTATTATTATTGCTCGCTAGTTGATTATGTCATTGATATGACTAAACATGAGACCTAAATGTTATTGTGAATATGGTTAGTTCATAATCTTTGCTGAAAACTTGAATGTTGGCTTTACATATTTACAACAAGAAGAGTAAACAGAGTTTGTAAAAGTTTTTTATCACTTTCAGTTTATCAACTGAATTGCTTGAGGACAAGCAAAGGTTTAAGCTTGGGGGAGTTGATACGTCTCCAATGTATCTACTTTTCCAAACACTTTTGCCCTTGTTTTGGACTCTAACTTGCATGATTTTAATAGAACTAACCCGGACTGACGCTGTTTTCAGCAGAATTGCCATGGTGTTATTTTTGTGCAGAAATCAAAGTTCTCGGAATGACCTAAAAATCAACGGAGAATATTTTTTGAATATATAAAAAATACAGGCGAAAGAATCAAGGCCAAGGGCCCACACCCTGTCCACGATGGTGGGGGCGCGCCTACCCCCCTGGGCGCGCCCCCTGCCTCGTGGGCCCCCTGGTGCTCCACCGACCTCAACTCCAACTCCATATATTCATGTTCGGAAAGAAAAAAATCAGAGAGAAGGATTCATCGCGTTTTACGATACGGAGCCGCCACCAAGCCCTAATCTCTCTCGGGAGGGCTGATCTGGAGTCCGTTTGGGGCTCCGGAGAGGGGAATCCGTCACCATAGTCATCATCAACCTTCCTCCATCACCAATTTCATGATGCTCACCGCCGTGCGTGAGTAATTCCATCGTAGGCTTGCTGGACGGTGATGGGTTGGATGAGATTTATCATGTAATTGAGTTAGTTTTGTTAGGGTTTGATCCCTAGTATCCATTATGTTCTGAGATTGATGTTGCTATGATTTTGCTCTGCTTAATGCTTGTCACTAGGCCCGAGTGCCATGATCTCAGATCTGAACCTATTATGTTTTCATGAATATATGTGAGTTCTTGATCCTATCTTGCAAGTCTATAGTCACCTATTAAGTATTATGATCCGTTAACCCCGAAGTGACAATAATCGGGATACTTACCGGTGATGACCATAGTTTGAGGAGTTTATGTATTCACTAAATGCTAATGCTTTGGTCTGGTACTCCATTAAAAGGAGGCCTTAATATCCCTTAGTTTCCAATAGGACCCCGCTGCCACGGGAGGATGGGACAAAAGATGTCATGCAAGTCTTTTCCATAAGCACGTATGACTATATTCGAAATATATGCCTACATTACATTGATGAACTGGAGCTAGTTCCGTGTCACCCTATGTTATAACCGTTGCATGAGAAATCACATCCGACATAATTATCCATCACTGATCCATTGCCTACGAGATTTTCACATATTGATCTCCGCTTAGTTACTTTATCGTTGCCACTGTTACGCTTGCTATAAAACCGCTACTGTTACTTTTGCTACCGTTACCGCTACTATCATATTACTTTGCTATTAAATACTTTGCTGCAGATATTAAGTCTTTTAGGTGCGGTTGAATTGACAACTCAACTGTTAATACTTGAGAATATTCTTTGGCCCCCCTTTGTGTCGAATCAATAAATTTGGGTTGAATACTCTACCCTCGAAAACTGTTGCGATCCCCTATACTTGTGGGTTATCAGAGACCTACACGCTCGCTCCTCCTCGCTCGCCTCGCCACGCTACGCCTCGTCATGACGCACCGCGGGTTGCGGGATTGAGCCGAGCCGAGGACAGAGCTATGCACGTTGTCTATATTTTTGCTGCTCGGAAAAAGTTAGCGTGTCATTAATTAATAATTAACATACGCGTTAATTACTGAACCGTTTCCGATTCTTTTGGATCACGACTCAGACGTGGGGTTTACTCCCACGACCTACCCGGCCCGCACTATACAGTCAGTCAGACTTCTACTCTAGCTGCTGCCGCAACGTATGGTTTCGCACCACCGTTCCGGATCATTGTGCTTCCAAGCAAGTCTTCTTCATCCTTCCTTTCAGCGTGCACCGTGAGAAGGGACAACAGGCCTCCGGAAACCCGCCTCTTGTGATCCTGTACGGGAGAGGGGCGATCAGGTTTTTGGGGAGCGCACTAGCGCGACTGCTGGCAGCGACGACTTCGGGAACGACGACTTCTTCCCCGACCTCGGCAACCTCATCCTCGACGACATAGGCGACAACGTCAACACCGGCGGTGCTGCTCCCGCTGCATAGTATGTGATTCTATCCTTCCTGTTCGAGATCGTGGTAGAATTCATATTTCTAGTGTTTGCCCTAGATGTGATCCGTTCATCTACTATTCTAGTTCGCATGATTAGTTTAATCTCTGCTATTGATGTCATGATTTATCTTCTATTTATTAGGATTAAATCTTGTAGTAATTTGCTCATATTTCCAACATCATCCGCGCTGCCAGCGCGTGTGCGGCCACGTCCATGTCTGGCTGCGCCGGCTCTGCTTTACGAGCGGTGTGCGCGTGGCCTCGTATAATGCATGCTGCTACGCAACGAAGTCCGGGTTCGCCGTGGCCATGGCAGGCACGGCTGCCTCGCTTGCGCACTCGCCGTAGATTTGACCCTCACGAGAAGGAACATGTTGTACCTCTGCTCCTTGTAAGCTTGCCAAAATGCCGACATAGGAGCCGGTGCAGGCTGCTCCTCCTCCGCCTTGACGACGTCATAGTGTGCCTGCTCCTGCTCCATGAGACCTGCGTCATAGGCCGGCACGCACCGGCGCGGGGTCCGGCGTCGTGTCGTAATCGGAGCCAGTAAAGTCGTCGTCGGGGACCACGGGCGAGCTGACGGGCATAAATATTTGACCTACCTTGCGTTTAATTACCTTGCCACTTCTGGGACTTACGATGCAAAATTTGTCGATCCGTCGATAATACCTTCCATCTAAACAAATCTTGGGTTTGCTATCGAAAATATTTTTGATGATTTAGATCGTGTTGATTTTATTCAGCACAACCTGTTTAAATGCAGAGCAGGTGCTTAGAACTAGCAGTGATTTGAGATTAGCAAACACTGTGAATACTTTGCATGATTAAATAATAATCGGCGTATATTCTATCAAGCTCGTCATAGCTGAAGATACATAGTTTTTGTAGATAATGTGTTGATAGAGACTATGTTTAAATGCAGAGCAGGTGCTTGGAACTAGCATTGAATTGAGATTAACAAACATTGCTAATACTTTGCATTATTAAATCTTTATCTAATAATAAAACAAATTGGGTTTCTTTCGTCCGTCATGGCATCTTTTAGAAAAGTCCCTCTATTTCAGAAAATTCAACCCGCAGTCCTGTTTTAAATTAAAACGAATCGTTATTTTCGTATTTTACACAAAATCCCTGTCTTTTCTTGAAATCAACCCGCCGTCCGGATTTAAGTCTCATCCGAATCATTATTTACATTTTTTGAAAACCCCCCCCTGATGTTTTAGGTAATTCATCCACGGATCATATTTAAGTCAAACAAATGCTTTTTAAAATCATGCATATCTTTTAAACCGTACCTCCGTTTTGAACATGTTATATATGAAATTTGATTAGAAAAATATGTTGAATATGAATATAAGATTATTTTTATCTGTTAAGTATTTTTAAACATTATTTTGGAATATATTTGAGTCAAACCAAATGATTTACTAAATTATCTGTATCTTTTAAACCGTAACTTTGATCTTAACATATTATATATGAAATTTTATTAGAAAAATGTGTGGAATCTAAATATGATATTAATTTTACCTATTAAATATTTTTAAGATATTGTTATGGAAGCAAACATATAATTTATAGCGCAAGATTCGTTTTTTTTTCATACCGGCGGCGATCCGGGTTGCAAATAAACACCCCACTATAACCATATACGGAAAAGAAAACATCGATAACTACACAAGCATACCTCTGAAAAATTTCGCAGGGGAAAACAACAGATTTCTCATCGCGAGAGTGAGAGAAAGCGCGCGCGCGAGAGAGAGAGAGAGAGAGAGAGAGAGAGAGAGAGAGAGAGAGAGAGAGAGAGAGAGAGAGAGAGTGGGAGAGGGAGGAGAGAGGGAGAGAGAGAGGCGTCTTAGAATTAACCATATTCAACACACGTTTTTTTGTTGTTTTGTGTGAACACCGAGACCATCACCGGCGAGGGTGAGAAGGAGGATAAGCGGCAACACAAATATGATGCCTCGCAAAAATAAAGAAGATGGACCTATTATGGTCTTGAGTGATGGTTGTTAAGTTAAGAGCGTGTGTTATGTTTTCTCTCCCGTTGCAACGCACGGGCTCTTTTACTAGTAATAACCGATGTATATTCCATCATCCTCGTCATAGCTGAAGATACATAGTCTTTTGTAGATAATGTAGTGAAGATACATACCCTGCATATATGGATGATACAGAGCATCCTATATTGTGATGCAACACCACGTCTGTACTCCGTAGTGTCTAGTCTCTACTACCCTTGAGAACTTTCTGGCCTAAACCTTCTTCCGCCTCCACCTTCCCTTTGACAGTTGAAATATGTGGCAGCCGCAATGTTGAGGTGGTACTGGCGTGCGAAGTTCCTGGAGCTGAAGTTGTGCCGCATGTCCGGTGCAAAAACCGTCCCCCTACCTAGTTGCTGGAACAGCACAAATACCATTCGGTGGATGCCGGATCTTGGCTCCGGTCTTTCATAAACTACAAGCTCTTGGCCTGCAAGAGCACCATGGCATTAATTAGTCTTTAACCACTTAA
Source organism: Triticum aestivum (assembly GCF_018294505.1). NCBI lineage: Eukaryota > Viridiplantae > Streptophyta > Magnoliopsida > Poales > Poaceae > Triticum > Triticum aestivum. The sequence continues at coordinate 703,386,035 of NC_057806.1, forward strand.
GAATTTAAAGAGTAATTCAACTGGGTGGAGACATCTAGTCACGTATCTATATTGTTGAATTATGATAATTCATTTCGCAAGTTTGGTTTTGTGCATGTGAAAAATAAATCAAGTATAAATGATACCCCCTTCGTCCCACAATATAAGATCATTTTTCAAGCTAGATCGGGAAAGGTGTTTCTGAAGTATGCCACTATTTTAGGATCTCCCTGTATTTTAGGCTGTACAATGGACTTGTCTTAATGATTTCCAAAATCTTTAAAACACGTGCATGTCATTTTACACGTTGATAGATATTATTTTTCTAGTATTAAGATATCCAATTGTTAATGATGAGCCAACTTTGAAATAACTTTTACCTGATTTAAGTGATAGCCCTATCTGTTAATTCTATGGTAGGCAACAGGTTTGAGGCAAAAAAAATCTTTGTTGTTGTTGTTGTGAATGTTAGGCAAAGAACTTAACAAGTGATAATTTCCACATGCACAAATTCAGGTAAACCCGCAAAATCAAATGGCACAAATTGTTATGAGGAACATCGTACCAAAGCTGACACCAGTTGTTCCAGGGATGCCTGCCACCATCCTACGTACGAGTGGAGATATATGAAAATGAGATAAAATTAAATAGAAACACATACAAAAAATGTGGGGCAGGAAAGAAATGGGTAGGGGGTCATATTGACAAGAATAAGAACATGTCGCGTTTAGTTTACCAGTGCAAGTACTCCCTTAGAGATGGGTGACTTGGGCTTGGGGCATCTGGATCCACCAACATCTTTTCAATTGAAAGAGAAATTCAACCAAGTTAACATATAATTATGGTGTTTGAGTATGCTAAGAGTAAATTATTCACCTGCAAGACCTTTTGTTTCTACGAAATTCTTCACACTAATTGTAATAAACCATGTGAAAGAGTTAGATAGCCGAAGAATGGGTGTATACTGCCAACTACTCCAGTTAGAAGTTTACCAGGGTGTAGAGAACTCTCATGTCATTGCCACCAATATCAACTCGCGGCTTGCTTACAACTGCAGATGGTTTTAGCTCCGCACCTGGCCGAACTAGCCTATTGTTGTATCCTATTGTGAGTGGAACAGTTGATGTAAATGGATCCAACACATCATGTATAACATGAGCCGCAACCAAGGGATCCACTGCCGACATATACTGGAACTTTTTCTGTTATTCTGTTAACCTACCTCTCCATGGCCCTGAAGAAATTGTGTCTGTGCATGAACTAGTTTTATAGTGCGCGATGAGGATTGTCTCATTCAACTTTATAAAGTTTTGATACTTGTGTCATGCCATGCGTCACCCGTATATACACGACGTCCTTGATATTTGTCGATTAGATCCTGAGCTTTATGGAGTTGTCAGGCTCTCAGGCTGTTGATATTTCGACGTTCATGCTTAAGCCATCCTATTATCACTGCTGCACTGTACTGGAACAAACCTGCAAACTGTGGGTAATCATTGGCTCAACCAGCTGTTCCTTTGGACACAATCTGTTTGGAAACAATAAGTACCATATTTCTGAACCTAATGATGTAGTGGCACTGAACATATACGTGTACCTAACGTGTTTGGGTTCTCATTAACTGCCTATTTCTAGTGATGTTAAGTATTTTTTCTTGCAATTTCTAAGACATCTGCTGATATTGCTGGCATTTAATGCATTTACATAGTGTCAACAGATTTTACCCCTTCTGAAAACTCATCTTCCTTATATGATAGGGTTATTATTTTATTCAAATTCAGGGATTGCAGGAATGGACTAGTAGGGATAGGAACCATATTGACTGCATCCACTTAATCGCCCTCGGCAGGAGCCTGGCCACATTAACTGATTAACATCATTTTATAAGGTGAATTGCTTCAAAGGGGGCCTCAAGTTGCAGCGATGCTCTATGTTGGAATGGAACATGGCCATCACTCTTCTGTTGCCACTAAAAAAGTGAGTTAGGTTGTGTGCAAATTTAAGCAAAGACTAACTTGATCTGTCTCATCACTGTATTACTTCTATTATTTAACATGTTGTATAAGTGTATAAAATATTACAACGCTATTTGCTCCTGTGTTGTTGGCTTGATTTTAAACAAAGCACCAGTCTACCATGTGTTTTAGTAAATTTTTGGGTAGTGCTCTATAAGAGCCTATCCATGCACAAAGATGCAAGTTTGGGCTGATTGGGCCAACCCAACAACCCATCCAGTTATTTCTTATATGTTCAGAAAGTAGAGTGTCAAATAAGTAAGAGTAAACCACTAATTATTAGACAAGAAAATATTAATCCATGTCCAAGTGCACCACTTCGTGAGTTTGCACACTCAACATATTCTGATTTGGATACATACACACAAATTTGAGTAAAATTATGTTACATTACAGTACAAAGACAAACGATGAGAACATAATTTTGTTTGTTATAGAACTCAATAGTTCGTTTTTGGGTATAATACACATTGATTACTCCTCTTCATGCACTTTTTAATATGCCCTTAAATGAACACTTAGTAGTTCTACACTTCGTAGTTCTATGGGTTCTGAAAGAACTTTTCGAAACCCACGCGTGGACGAAGTCACAAAGGGGTTCATATGAACATATGTCCACACAATCTGCTTTGGTGGGTCAGTCCACTTGCATCTCTAGTACCAATACGTGACTTAAGTACATTGTCCAAACTACCTACGGATATTATTGATATGGCATATATGTAGGTTAAAGTTTTACAGCTGTAGATTCGAAAGTTGGCTGCGACTTTGCTCACTCAATGATAAGTATTCTATCTACCGCTCTGCGATAGCAAAGTAGAATCCATTTGTTCCTTCTTCACATGGGGGGTAAAATATGAATATATACCTTAGAAGGCTTTACTCGAGGCTGTCCTCAATGTCGCCTAGTTTTGAGATATCAAAAACGGTTATCTTTTTAAGTGTCATCTCTAGTACTTATGTTCATATGCTAGTATGCTACCTCTTTCACAGCAAACACGGCCACTAAATGAATGTTAGCAAAAAATCTACAGAACTAGAAGCCCAATCGACAAAATGCCATTTGACTTGTGTACATGCCCTTCTGGGTTGTAGTGGTTCTGTACAGGCAAAATATCTGGGTTTTTTTTACGGAAAATAATGATTTCTGCTAATACGTATACTTATAAGTATACCAAAATAAGTTAAGTACAAGGAAGAAAAGGGGGCTGTAATTTCTCCTCGTGGGCTTTATAATTTTCAAAATAAGTGTAGTTGGTTGTGTGTAATTTCTTCAGATGGGGGTGTAATTTATCCTACTAAAGGAAAAGAATGAGATACTGGAATGCTGCACCCCCGGCAGGAAGCTGGAAATAATTCTTCCTCTTCGCTGTATGAACAAGTACATTGAGTTCTTCCTTGAATTTCTTCATACACCTGTAGACGTTCGCCTGAATCCTTTGAAATATGAAGTCATTCCTGGTCGTCCATATGACCCAAGTGATCAGAATGAATATCTCCAGGAAGAAAGGAACTGCTGCAAATCTTTATCAATGCTGCTCTGCAAAGTATCAGATTTGATTATCAGATGTCCCATCAGCCAAAGAAGAGTTATCCTCCTTACATATCCTCGGCAACTCGAACATGGAAGGAGAAGCATCTCTTTTGTCCAGAAAGCAGAAGCATCTCTTTTTCCAGAAGGCATAATACTAGATAGGAGAACAATCTAAATCTCATCCATTTATCATCGATCTATCTTTATTGGAAGGGGGAGCTTTTTGACACTACACTAGTGTCAAAAAGCGTCTTACATTATGGGGCGGAGGGAGTAGAAAAGGAAAAGAAAAGAATACTATGACCATCTCAAATTACACAAGTTTTTTAATTTTAAAATAAATAAAGTTACTTATCTCAATTGTTTGTGACCAGCCGGATCTAAATTTATGTTAGATTTTCTGTAATGTTTGAAAATATTTATGTAATTTTTGCAGGGAGTTTCGGGCATTCAATCTGTGAAGAGATAAGATCATATGCATACGTACGTGTTGATTGCTGTTCCCAATCCACGTGCCTCGCGCTGGGGCCCTGCGAATAAAGGCGCCACCGATGATTCATCGTCTAGCAAGTCCCTGTCCCCTCATCGATCCCGATTCTCTCTCTGGATACGACGACGTAGAGCCACCGCTGCCACTCGCTGGATGGCCGGTCTACTGACGGCGATGGGCCAACATTCTTTTGCCCGCACTGCAAACAGTATGTATAAGTTTCTGATCCAAATTCAATCTACGCACAGAGAAACAAAATGAGCAATTATTCCATACACAAATAGTATCCGAATTTTGTCCTTTTGTTGCACTATGTGTAGCTGGATTTGTCTTTTCCTTTGTTTCGCTGCGCGTAGATTGAATTTTTCTTTGAATTTTTGTGAGGTTGTAAACACATATCTTTTGTGGCGATATACAAGCTATGCCAAGCGCAGGGAGAAAAAAGTCCACTTTTACGTTCTGTGCAAGTTTAAGCAAAGATCTAAGGTAGTTTGTCTAGACTAGTTTGACCTTTGTCTCTTCAACGTGTTACTGCTGATACTTTACGTGTAGTATAACATACTACGACAATGTTGCTCCTGCTTTGTCTTGATGTGAAACAACGCAGCGAAGCTTAAGTATTGTTATGGCTATGATGTGTTCTAGTATTTTTTTCGCCAGTTTCCTATATTTCTATAATAGCCTATCCATGCACAAATATGCAAGTTTGGGCTGGCCAACCTAACAACCCATCCAGTTATTTCCTATGTGCATAACGTAGACGGTAAGTTAAGTAGGAGTAAACGATCGTGTCAGACTGCATCATATTGTCTATCAGTTGTAAACGACACCCACTGCAAATCAGAGAGGCCCTTATTGTTCGGCTGGTTTTGTAATAATTTTTTGAAAACCATGAGTGGGCGAGGTAGCGAGGTCGGAGTCTCGCGGATGGGTTCATATGAACATATTTCCACAGAATCTGCTTTGGTGGGTCAGTCAATTCAGTGCAATGTCCAAATTACCTACGTATATTATTTATATGGTATATGTAGGTTAATGTTTTACAGCTGTAGATTAAAAAGTTGGTTGACATTGTTCATTCAATGATAAGTATTTTACTTACCACTCTGTGATAGCAAAGTAGAAACCATTTGTTCCTTCTTCACATGGCAGTGAAATATGCATATATACCTTGGAAGGCTTTACTTGAGGTTATTCCCAATGTCACCTAGATTTGAGTATCAAAAAAAGGACAGGTGATCTTTTTGAAGTGCCATCTCTAGTATTTAATGGTTATATGCTACCTCTTTAGCAGAAAACATCTTGTCACGAAATGCATGTGTTAGGAAAAATTCCACAGAACCCAATTGACAAAATACCATTTGACTTGGAGAGTGGTTTTTCTAAGCCCAAGCACACTGTACCCCTTATCCTTATCCTCCGACATTATGTTGAAATTTGTGCTAGCCAACTAACTTCCTACATGAAAGTTTGTCTAGAAATTCAGGGGACTGTTGGGGATGGTGTTGTTGACACTGACGCAGAAGCCTTGAGAAGAAGCCCGAGATACAAAGGGAGGAGGATCAGAAACTGGAAGATCTGGCCAAAATAAGAGAGAGAGAGAGAGAGAGAGAGAGAGAGAGAGAGAGAGAGAGAGAGAGAGAGAGAGAGAGAGCTTCATATGACTCTTTGATAAGAATTGATCTAGGGTGTTCAATTGAGATGATTGATAAAAATATTGACATTACTAAATAGATGTAAATGTTGTCAGGAAAGACTTTGACTCGCAGAACATCTATACCAATATAAAAAGACCCAAAGGGGCAGATCCAACAAATCTCAGCCACTCCAATGACTTAGGCTGCTTCAATGGTGAGCTCTCAACATGTTTAGCGTGTAGTTAACATCATATCAAATATAAATTACAATGCCAATCACATAATTAACACACAAATAGTATTTTACCTAATATCCATGTGTAATTAATATATTTTCTAATATCAATGTTCATTGCACGTATATATTTACTAGTTATTAATTAGAAAGAGAAAGACATTGAAAATCCCAGCACTCTAGGTCCTATTGATACTGAAGATTGTTGGAATTATTATGTGATCAAATGGTCAAAACGTTAATTACCATAAGTTAATATGGGCCCATTAATTAATTTCAGGATTAATACCAATTAAATGGCAATTAACAATTGGGCCCGTGATTGGGGGGCCGAATTTATGTTAATATGGTTAAGGTCCCACGGTCAAAGTCAGTGCATTATATAAGGGAGCAGATGCACGTAAACACGAGTCCATCACATTAGTCATCGTCTTCTCCCAGAATCGCTCATTTTCCAATCAGGAGAGTGCGGCTCATTGACGTGAAGGCCTTGCCGTTTCTCCGGCGAAGTGCTGGAGACGCTGCTGCAATCCGTCATCAACTTCAGACTTTAATTTCTCTACCGAGATGGCCTCTCCAAACGGAGGTATAATTATCTACTGTCCACTAAATTCCGCATCAGATCAAATTGTGTTCATGTGTATTAGATAAGATCCATTAGCACTTATGTAATCTCAGCAGTTAGTCTATCATTTGATATCAAAGCAAGGTTAGATCTAATTGCAACCTGTTTGAGAATTAGCAGTAGATTAATCTGCCTTGGTATAACTTGCCTAAAAAATCGTGCGTGGAGGCATGGTACATGCGCATCAGGGGTCACGTGCTTCAGCCAGCATCAGTATCGCCGGAAGTCTTCCGAGCGCCGCCGTCTTCTCGTTTTTGCTGACGCGACTCGCCTCATGGTGGTGTTTCCTCCGCTGCACGCATCAGGTGTCAGGCGAGCGCATCGCAACATGCTGCCGCCTCCGCGTGCATCAAGAGCCACGCGAGCGCCGCATGCCGCCATCGCCGCCGCCGCCGTCTGCATTAGTCGCCGTGCGCATCATGCCGAGTCTCGACGCCGCACGCATCAGGGCGATGCTCTGGTTGCCGTGCGCGTCGTGGGGACGTACTAGGGCAGGACACGGTGTATCATCACCTTCCCCGCATAGCCGGCTCATTTCCGTAACTGTTGCGTCGCTCGATCGATTTTTCCTGATGGTAGCGGCGACGGAGCAGGGAGCTGGTTCGGTCGATTAGGGATTCGGCCTTGCACTCGTAACCTTTTCTGTTTCGAGACAATGCACTCCTCGTAACTGACTAGCCTGCCACTAATTTTGCCGGGCATCAAGATGGGTCTTACTTATTCTTGGGCCGCACAGAAGCATTTTTGGTTAATAACTAGCGATGGCAGGCAGCATCAGAGTTGCAAAGTAATCTAGTATTAGCACGTGCAGCTTATTTAGTTTTAACTCCTCAGGTTCCTGGTACTTACAGGAAGAGTACATGCCAAGCTTTTAAATTCTGTTGTTATTTTAAAACAGTAGATGGCTGTTTAAACATTTGTATGATTCAGTATATTTCATGAGTATTTTTTCTTCTTCTTCCAGGTGTTGCATCATACAAATTAGAGCCTTAGCCTTTGCACCTGCTGTATATTTCATAGGTTACATGTGCATTAGTTCTGTTTGCTGCCGGTCATCAAATAGTTGCTAGTGCTTTAGTTAGGCAGCAGCGCATGATTCCTGCACTGCCGTCTCCTGTGCACAAGTTAATCGTACAATGTGCATTCTTATTTAATTTTGCTAACTAAATTACACGGTTGATTATTATTATTTTTACGTGCATTTCAGTCGTTATTCACGAGCATTAAGTGTTGAATTAGAATGGAACCAACGAGAAATTTTGATTTAACAGTGCTATATATTCTCACGATAATTGTGATAATTAATTTTAGTACTACATGGTTACATACTTACCAACGTTGTATGTGATCATGATTATTTTTGGACCTTTTATCTAATGCTACTTTATATCTTGGGATAATTGCAATAATTAATTTTTGTGACGCATGATTACATTCTGACCAAAGTTGATTATGATCATTATTATTAGAATTAATTTTCCAATAAAGATATTTCATTTGTTCCTTTTTTCGTTACTGCCCAACGGTGTCGCGAATTAGGATTTAATTTATTTTTGGCATGTATTAATCAGACTAATGCAAATAACACGCAATAAGTTAATTTGATATGGATGTTATTTTCAGATTTTTTAATTCTAATATCCATGTTATTTTTCCCTTTAATTCAGCCTTCAACCCATTAGGTGTTACTGGGCACATCAGTGGAATTGAGCATCTCAATGAAACTAATTTTGCTTCCTAGAAGGAGCATATTCTGAATGCCCTTGTGATCATGGACCTTGACTGCGCACTTAGAGAAAAAGCTCCTATTCCTCCGCCCTCTGATGATGAAAACCTTCTTGAGAAAAGTACGGTTTATGAGGCTAATAAGGAGAAATGGGAGTGCTCCAACCGCATGTCTGTCAAGCTCATGAAAAGCACAACAACTTATGGGATCAGGGAAGCAATTCCTGACTCTGGGTGTGCTAAAACTTACCTGTCATTAGTGGAGGAGCAATTCAAAAAATCCTCAAAAGTATATGCCAGCACATTGATAATGGAAATACTCACCACTAAGTATGACGGTGTAAGCGGCATTAGGAAACATATCATAACTATGAACGATATGGCCGCGAAATTAGAGGGCATAGGCATTGAGATTTCTGAGGGCATTTTGGTAGACTTCATTATGAATTCCCTTCCTGTGGAGTATGGTCCATTTAGGATCAATTATATCACACGAAAGGAGAAGTGGACCATGAGTGAGCTCATAGCTATGTGTGTTCAAGAAGAAGACCATCTGATGGGCATGGTATGAAAGTGTTGCCATCAGAATATTGCTAATAAGGGTAATGACATTATTTCTTAAATTTATGAATCATTAGTTTACTTATCTTCCCATAAATAATGTTGAGTTGACTCAGGTGCCACTTGCACAATTCGAACTCATTTAAGGGATTCCATTTTATGAGGACACTCCAAAAGGATGGATCGAAGTCTTAGATTTTTCCAGCTGGACTGATGTTCAAGCATTGGATTTATCCTTAAGCGTTGGAGATTTGTTCATCCTCCATCTTAATAATATACTATTATTTTCCTAGCATAAAGAGGGACCTTATTTTGTTTCTCTATTAGATGATGGATTTAAAACAAATATCATGTTATTAAGAGTTGTCATGATAGTTCTGGTTGTGATGTCTCTTGTGAATCCTTGAATGTTTATTATGAGTTTGATATCTCAACAAAATGATGTCACTATCATTTAAGCCATGTTTTGAAGGGGAGAAATGATCATTAAGAGTTTCCATGATGTTTCTGATTGCAATGTCTGATCATTAAGAGTTGTCATGATGGTTTTGATTGCAATGTCTGATCATTAAGAGTTGTCATGATGGTTTTGATTGCGGTGTCTCTTGTGAATCCTTGAATGTGTATTATGAGTGCTCATCGAAACGATGAAACTACCATTTAAGACATATTTCGAAGGGGAGAAATGAACACTATCATTAAGTAAGAGACACCTTCCTTTCATCTACTTGGCTTATCTGATTTGGGTGAAACTATTAGTTATATTGAGGGAAATAAGTAAAGAAAACCGATAAAGGAGTTTTTCCACGGTACTCGGGATATGGAAATAATACGCATACAAAAAATTCGGTCCAGTTCCTAGCACTTATAAGTATTTTACACTTTCATTACCTTCACCCATGAATTATTCGCATTGGCCCATTTTCTAGAATAACAAAGTTTTTTTGTGTATGTTATTGTCGCCCAATATTCACTGGCGTTAAACACTCTAATTCTTTGTAGAATGTTTGCATCAGTGGGAGCTATATACAAAAGGGCAATGAAAAATTAAAGTTGAGGGGTCCATATAGGAAATAAGAAGGGAAATTGCACGTACGCTAAGATGAGTGGGAGCTAGTATGTCACATTTGTACTTTATGGTACGATACATATAAAATTAGTTTTCCACTACTAAGCCTACTGTCTAAGGTGACAATGCAATTTTTAATTTTAGCTATGTTGTGATACAACCAGGCAAGCCTTCTGCCTTAACAATTTTGCCCGGACTTAGATTGGTACACTACATATCTAATATTTTTGTGCGATAAGAAATCCGCACATTTGTTCACGAGTAACAACAATTAAGTGAGTATCATGTTGTGAAATATACTGTCCAAGACCAAATATTAAATTCAGCATATATGTACTAAGTGCATGATAGCTGATCCCCTAACTAAAGGCTTACGATAATTTTGCTAGCATAAGTATAACTCAAGGCCTCTAATTGTTGGGACAATTATATAAATGAGATCTCGAATTTTGATCTGGACAATAAGAAAGTTTGTTTCGCTCTATAGGACCATAAGTACGGAGTATGCCTGCATGCACATACAAACTCCCAACCATGAATAATTATCCGTGTCAAGATGGAGTATTATGCTATAGATAATGGGGTTCCAGTAATAACTATTCGATTACTGTGAATACATTACCTTGGTATGGTATTTTTGCCGAGATATGGACTAATGATGATTAACCATTCGATCAAGTGGGAGAATGTTGGAATTATTATGTGATCAAATGGTCAAAACATTAATTGCCATAAGTTAATATGGGCCCATTAATTAATTTCAGGATTAATACCAATTAAATGACAATTAACAATTGGACCCGTGATTGGGGGGCCGAATTTATGTTAATATGGTTAAGGTCCCACGGTCAAAGTCAGTGCATTATATAAGGGAGCAGATGCATGTAAACACGAGTCCATCACATTAGTCATCGTCTTCTCCCAGAATCGCTCCTTTAAAAATCAGGAGAGCGCGGCTCATTGACGTGAAGGCCTTGCCGTTTCTCAGGCGAAGTGCTGGAGACGCTGCTAGAATAATCCGTCATCAACTTCATACTCTAATTTCTCTACCGAGATGGCCTCTCCAAACGGAGGTATAATTATCTACTGTCCACTAAATTCCGCATCAGATCAAATTGTGTTCATGTGTATTAGATAAGATCCATTAGCACTTATATAATCTCAGCAATTAGTCTATCAGAGATGCTATATTTGATAATTTATGTGCTGATAAAGAACACTCTAATGCTGAGATGGAGGAGGAATATCGTATGCAATTAAAGAATTTGATTGCTCAAAAAGATTCTAATAGAGTTAACTCACCAATGATTAATTGTGTGAAGCACTCGGTTTCTGTTGGTCGTCCTTTGCATAGGGATAGGAAGAAAAGAGATACTTCGAATATTTTGCTTTCTCCTTATTTTGATCTATAATTTTTAGCAATGAAATGAGGTTTTTGGAATGTGAGAGGTTTGGGACAAGACCCTAAAAAAAGATATGTTAGGGAAATGATCATTGATCATAAGCTTGACTTCATTGGCGTTTTAGAAACTATCAAATAGAATTATTGTAAAAGTCAAAGACCTGTTCTATCAATTTTGTAAAAGAAAAAAGCTGGGAGATGGACATAATACTAGGTTCTGGGAAGATATTTGGGTACGCCGATGATAAAACCTGAAAAATGGCTTACACCAGATTATACTTTCTGTGCTTTGACCACAATATTACTGTGGCTGAAGCAGTACAAAAAGGTTGGGATGGGTTTAGATTCAGAAGAATGTTGCATGTGGAAACTTTGGAACTGTGGAGAAATCTTAAACAAAGATGTGAAAGAGTTGAAATGGGGTCTCTGGCAAAGATAAACCATTGCTCTTTTTTTACCTTGTCACTTGCTTCTGCCACGAGTTCACGTGTCATCATGTCCCCACCACCACGAGATTATACAATATGAAAATTGGAATGGTACCGTGCCATATGCGGAAAGATCTTGGCTTGATTCTGTAGGTCTTAGGGTTCTTATTAAGCTTAATTGAGCCCTATGGAGTGACATAGCTCATATGCCAACGAAGAAGCTATGGCCAAGATTGCAGTAATGTAAACAGATTGGAGGAGCATGTTCCAAGTTAACATGTAATTAGAATCCCTAAACCTTGGGTGCTTGGGGCTTTTCGTTTTGACCCAGCCACTTGCTTTTGTCACGAATTTACACAGTAGAAAGAGCATTCACTGCCACGAGTTTACACATTATGCCGTATGTGGCGACTTCTTCAATCTCAAGGTCCATAGGCTCAGAATCTCAAATGTGCTTATAAAGGTAGGATGTGCCTGCATACGTTCGTAGGGAGAAGTATATGTGCGTACATGTGAGCATCTGCACCTATACCGTGTTTCGTTTAAAACTCCACTGATTGAAACGATCGGGGATCTACAGCCAAGCACCCTGCCACACGCAGAAAAATCGATTGATAAAACAGAGTTCGATGCGGTCCAGCCTGGAGTCATGCAGACAAGCAACATGGCATGTTCAGAAAGATTCTCTAGGCCTTAGGGCTTTTACCTTGATTGGGTCACTGAGATGCTGATTAGAGAAACTTTACAAGCAATGAGAATCTATAGCCCTCGATCGGGGCTCCTTCTTTGACCTTGAACTTGCTTCTGCACTTTACGCATTACGATATCTCTACTTCCAAGAGTTTACATGTGATCAAAGTGTCGACGAGGCAGGCCAAAGATCTTGGCTTGATTCTCTGGCTCTTAGGTTTATTTTCCACCTTAATTTGGGCCAAGGGGATACAGATTCGAGGAGCACGGAGAAGAGTACTACGAGGAGAGAGCACCGCCCCCATTCCACGTTGCCGCTCCGAACCACCCTGAAACAAGGCAGCGCTCTACTATGCCGCTCTCCAACTCTACATCCGCGCCGGCGGCCGAGGTGCTCCTCCCAGAAGGGCTCCGGTCGGAGTCGCTGCCGCGGCACGTGGCGCTGGTGATGGATGGGAACTCTCGGTGGGCGGCAGCGCGGGGCCTGCCACCGACAGACAGGCACGAGCACGGGATGCGCGCGCTGATGAGGACGGTGCGGCTCTGCCGCGCCTGGGGCATCCGCGTCGTCACCGCCTTCGGCTTCTCGCTCGAGAACTGGAATCGACCAAAGGCCCGCACCTATAATACCTTGTCATTCCTCGATCGTGCGCGCCCGCCATGCATACATGTACATACATAGCTCTTGATTGATGGTGGTGTTCTTTCATGGCATTTGCAGGCGGAGGTTGACTTCTTGATGGCCTTGATCGAGAGGTTTATCAACGACAACCTCGCCGAGTTCATGAGGTACGGTACTACATATGACTACTTCAGTACTTGTGCAAATTAATTAGTTCATATTCCCTCTGTAACTTGATTTATTTAAGACGTTTTTTGACACTGTCATAGACTCTAAAGATGTCACTGAGTATAAAAAGTTGCAGAGGTAGTATTAATTTTGGACCGATCACAAGGAGAAGAGATCGATCGATTATATTTCTGTGTTACTCTGTTGCAGGGAAGGGACCCGTCTACGTATAATTGGTGACCGCTCAAGGCTGCCAATCTCTGTGCAGAAGACCGCGCGAGATGCCGAGGAGGCAACAAGGAACAACTCGCGTCTCGATCTAGTCCTAGCCATCAGCTACAGCGGGCGGATGGACATTGTGCAAGCATGCCGTAAGCTCGCCCAAAAGGTGGACGCCAAGCTGCTCAGGCCGGAGGACATCGATGAGTCGATGTTCGCCGACGAGCTCCAGACCAGCTGTGCGGCAGACGAATCCTCCTCCTCTTGCCCGGACCTGCTCATCAGGACCAGCGGCGAGCTGAGGCTCAGCAACTTCCTGCTGTGGCAGTCGGCTTACTCTGAGCTCTTCTTCACCGACACGCTCTGGCCTGATTTCGGGGAGGCCCAATATCTCCAGGCATTGACGGCCTTCCAGAGCAGAGATAGGCGCTTTGGTGCAAGAAAACATAATGCAGCGCTATAAATAAACGGTGCGCGCACGTGACCCGATGCTCCATCATGCTCTATCTATCTCTATCTGGCTTTATAATCAGTTTTTATTACCTTCAAATAAAGTGTTCCCCTCACGTACGGTGAGTGGTGTACTACAGCAGAGGCTACTAAAACTTCTCTCCCGTGATTTACTATATGCTCATTGTATTCGATATAGTTTAGCATTCATGCC
>NC_057806.1:703400438-703409604 GCF_018294505.1 Triticum aestivum
AAATAATTGGATCATATTTTGCAAGTTACTACAAAAATGTTCCATCTCATGTTTTTCAAAAAAGATTGCTATATCATACCGGCAAAAATGATTAGTATTAAAAAAATCACCACTTATTTATTTTCTTAAAAATTTTAAATCTATGGAAAGAAACTACATGTGTTTCACAAAAATTGAGACCATTGAATATCTAACTCCATAGTTCATGTTTGAAAAGATGTTAATGTATTACCCATAGAAGAAAGTTAAGAAACCACGGCGAGGAAGAAGGACGGATCTTGTTGCCAACTGAATTTCAGGGTCAAGACTCATCGTTCTGTGTTTATTTATTTTCCTAATTTTCTGAATTAACTGATGGCAAAGATGAATATTACAACTTCAGTTAAGGCTATGCGCTGCGGTGATTGGGATGCCCCCTTTTCCACATCTCTACTTCTGCCTAGTGTTTGCAGCTTTTCTTAATAAACAAAGTATAAACATAGAAGCCCAAAAATAAGTACATACTGTTGAGTAAATAGGCAATTTCTCGATTAAATTAATCCATGAGTAAATCACTAGCATGTCATTGACTAAGTTGATGACGTACTGACTCTGATCTAAACATGCACGTACTAAGCAAACAGTAGACAAATCTACACATACTGCTAATACTGCTAATATGAAAATAATCAGGAGCGGGATAAACGAGTTATACCCTCCAGTAGGCCACGCAGAGGCCGCGGCTTTGGTGGCAGCAGCGGCGTCCTCGGCGACCTTCTTGTCAACTTCAGCTTTCTCGGCGGCGGCACGGTCGGCGTCGGTGGACATGATGATGATGAAGGCGACGCGGACGTAGAGGAAGTAGACGATCGGAAGCGAGCAGTCGCGTAATCGCTGCCCAAAAACCTATTCGCCCCTCACCCCGTACAGGAACCAGAAGGGCGTGGTTTCGGAGACCTGCTCTCCCGTCGACCGTGTACGTGGCGGACGGGATGGAGTCACCGGCGGCAGCAGCAGTAAAGGAACGACGGTGGGCGTGCGCGTGAGCAGATGTGATCTGTTCGTGGCGGCTAGGGTTAGGAGACACCGCATACTTATAGGCGCAGACGCGTGGAGAGACGTGGGCTCGACCCACGTCCGAGTCCGTGACAGCCCACGATCCGTCTCAGATCGTGGCCCAGCTGTCAGAAAACTCTCCGTTAGTGACTAGCAAAAATAAGCGCGTAGGTGTGAGCTCGGCTCGGCTCAATCCCGCAACCCGCGGCGCGTCGTGACGAGGCGGGCGACGGAGGAGGAGTGCGCGAGGGCCTCTTCTCTTCTCAAGCTCCAATAGCATGTAGAAGAGAAACCCTTATAAACCACTCCAACTCTCCTTCCACTTCCGGGGTGGGACTAAACTTCCCACCACACCTAGTGCCATATAACCCACATGGGCCCTTAGAGATTTTTCAGAAATTGCAATATGGGCCTAGAGCCCATCTCAGATTTCAGCAATCCCCCACCAGATCTCGAGGGCCCATTGTGTCCTCTGTTCCAATTGCTGTTTCGATATACCAGTGTTTCAGTAAAGACCTGTTAAGGTTGAACTTCACCTAGAACAAGTGGCTACACTCCTTCACAACTGAACAACGGACTATGCCTTGAATTGTCAGTTTGGCGTAAAGAAGTTTCACTACATGTCTTACTAGTACTAGGCTGCCGAAGGCTGACTCCTCGGGTGGAGCATATAAGTCACACTCCTGGCCTATTCATGAGCTTACTAGAGATCACCCCAATCTCATAGACTGTGACCAGCAGTCGGGCTCATATAGGTGTGTTCCTCCAAAGATCGCTCTATAGGATAGCATCTTGCTTTTATAAGCTTTGGAACACATTGAGACCGTAGTCATCCTACCATACAGTATCGAGAGTATTGCATCTCCAACGGAGTGGGTTAGTATAGTTACTCTCCTCAGTTCACCACTGGCTTGTTTTCCCAGGTCCTAGTTCACGGGATCTCCGATCACATAGGTTGGGTTACCACCATGGCAACTCATGTGGGTCTCATACCCATCTCCCTCGATGCATTATCTATCACAACACGTGATAGCCCTTTTGTAAAGGGATGTGCCAGATTCTTAGCCGTATGGACATAGTCCAACGCTATCACTCCGGAGTTTCTTAATTTTCTGACAGCTTTTAATCTCATTCTTATGTGCTTGGTGGACTTCATGTTGTCCTTTGAACTCTTCACCTTGGTGATGACAGTCTGATTGTCACAGTTCATAAGGATAGCCGGAACCGGTTTATCAACCAATGGCAAGTCCATCAAAAGATCTCGAAGCCATCTCGCTTCAACACCAGATGTGTCTAATGCCGTTAATTCTGCTTCCATTGTCGATCTCGTTAAGATCGTTTGCTTGCAAGACTTCCAGGAAACAGCGCCACCTCCAAGAGTAAACATATACCCGGTTGTGGCCTTCATCTCACCAGCATCAGAGATCCAATTCGCATCACTATACCCTTCAAGTACCGACGGGTATCCGGTATAGTGAAGTCCATAGTTCATAGTACCTTTCACATAGCGCATAACTCTCTCAACAGCATGCCAATGTACATCACCCGGTTTGGAAACAAACCGGCTTAGTTTGCTCACAGCAAACGCGATGTCAGGCCTCGTTGCGCGTGCTAGGTACATCAGTGAACCAATGATTTGAGAGTATCTCAATTGATCTTTAGCCATGCCTTTGGACTTTCGAATCAATACGCTAGGATCATATGGTGTTTGAGATGGTGTGCAGTCCGAATATCCAAAACGACTCAACACCTTCTCAACGTAATGGGATTGCAGAAGTGTGATCCCACCCTCATTATCTCTCAGTAGCTTGATGTTCAAGATAACATCAGCCACACCAAGGTCTTTCATCTCAAAGTTCTGAGATAGAAACGATTTGACCTCCTCAATGACTTTGAGGTTTGTTCCGAATATCAGTATGTCATCAACATACAAGCACAGTATAACTCCTTCGCCCCCACCATGGCGATAGTATACACATTTGTCAGCCTCATTAACAACGAAACCAACAGATGTCAGAGTTGTATTAAACTTATCATGCCATTGCTTAGGTGCTTGTTTCAGGCCATATAAAGATTTTATCAACCTACACACCTTTCTTTCCTGACCATCTATCACAAAGCCATCAGGCTGTTGCATGTAGATTTCCTCCTTTAGCTCTCCATTTAGAAAAGCCGTCTTAACATCCATGTGATGGACGAGAAGACCATGTGAGGCCGCCAACGAGAGTAATACTCGAATGGTGGTCAGTCTAGCCACAGGTGAATAAGTATCAAAGAAATCTTCCTCTTCTTGCTGGTCATAGCCCTTGGCCACAAGCCTAGCCTTGTACTTTTCAATCGTACCATCGGGCCTAAGCTTCTTTTTGAACACCCACTTACATCCCAGTGGTTTGCAACCATAGGGACGGTCAGTGATCTCCCATGTCCCGTTAGCCATGATGGAATCCATCTCGCTACGGACCGCATCCTTCCAGTAGTCAGCTTCTGGAGAGGCATACGCTTCTGAAATAGAAGTGGGAGTATCATCCACGAGGTACACGAAGAAATCATCACCAAAGGTCTTTGCAGTCCTTTGTCTCTTGCCCCTACCAAGGGTTTCCTCGTCATCCTCCTCGGGATTTTCATCATGTGTTTGTTCATAATATTCCATAGGGATGGCAGGTTCAGGAGTCTCCTCAGATTCCTGTCTAGAAGTGCTTTGCATATCTCTCATAGGAAAAATATCCTCAAAGAATGTAGCATTCTTAGACTCCATAATTGTACCGATCTTCTGGTCAGGTACCTCAGATTTCACTACTAGAAATCTATAGCCAACGCTGTTCTTAGCGTAGCCCAAATTAATGCAGTCCACGGTCTTATGTCCAAGCTTACGCTTTTTGGGGATCGGCACGTTGACTTTCGCCAAACAGCCCCAAGTGCGCAAGTACGAGAGTGTCGTCCTTCTCTTTGCCCATTTCTCATAGGGAGTGATCTCACTATCCTTTTTCGGAACTTTATTCAGGACATGACATGCCGTCAATATAGCCTCCCCCCACCATGCCTTGGATAAACCCGATGTATCTAACATGGCGTTAACCAAATCAGTTAGAGTACGGTTTTTCCGCTCGGCAACCCCGTTTGACTGGGGTGAATAGGGAGGCGTCCTCTCATGAATAATGTCATGTTCTGCACAGAAGGAATCAAACTCACTCGAGAAGTACTCTCCACCACGATCTGACCGGACTCGTTTAATTTTCTTTTCAAGTTGATTTTCAACTTCTGCCTTATAGATTTTAAAGTAGTGTAGAGCCTCATCTTTAGTATTTAACAGATACACATAGCAATATCTAGTGGAATCATCTATCAATGTCATGAAGTATCTCTTTCCACCTTTAGTCAACACACCATTCATCTCGCAAAGATCAGAATGTATGAGTTCTAATGGTGCCAGGTGTCTCTCCTCCGCGGCCTTATGAGGCTTGCGAGGTTGCTTAGCTTGCACACATGAAAGGCACTTAGAACCTTTGGCTAAAGTGAAACTCGGGATTAAATCCAACTTGGCTAGCCGCGTCATAACACCAAAACTAATGTGACAAAGACGTGAATGCCAAACTTCAGATTCATTAACATTCGAATGAATATGGTTCACGACTTTATTACAAAAATCTGCAAGGGAAAGGCGGAACATCCCTCCGCTCTCATAACCTTTTCCAACAAAGAGTCCATATTTTGTAACAACTAATTTATTAGACTCGAAAACCAACTTAAACCCTTCTCGACATAGAAGGGAGCCACTAACGAGGTTCTTCTTGATGGCGGGAACATGCTGCACGTTCTTCAGCTGCACGATCCTTCCCGAAGTAAACTTCAGATCGACCGTGCCAACACCATGAACAGAAGCACTCGCGCCATTCCCCATCAATACGGACCCGTGACCTGTGACCTGGTAAGAAGTGAACAATGAAATGTCAGCACACACATGAACACCTGCACCTGTGTCCACCCACCAATCGTTGGGTTGAAACACTGAAAAAACAGTAAAGAAATTACCGTACCCAGATGCACCATTCTCATTGTTGCCCACAATCATGTTGACAGACTTGGAGTCCTGTCCTGACTTCTTGTACTTGTTTGGACACTTGTTGGCCCAATGTTCAACCGAACCACAAGTAAAGCAGCCCTCGTCCTTCTTGTTCTTCTTGAAGGTCTTCTTACCCTTCTTCTTAAAGTCGGTATTGTGTTGGACACCGTTCTTTCCCTTGGGCTTGTGGGAGTTGAAGTTCTTCTGGTTCACCATGTTGGCAACAGAAGTCCCTTCGGCCCCTTTTCCGTGCGAGTCTTTTGCCCTCGAATTCTGCTCAACACTCAGATGGCCAATGACATCCTCCACAGATAATTCATGCCTCTGATGTTTCAGAGTGGTGGCAAAGTTCCTCTAGGAATTAGGGAGCTTAGCGATTATGCAGCCTGCGACAAACTTGCCCGGTAACTCGCACTTGAGAAGCTCAAGTTCCTTAACAATGCATATTATCTCATGAGCCTGCTCCAATACAGGACGGTTTTCAACCATCTTGTAATCGTGGAACTGCTCTATAATATACATCTCGCTCCCTGCATCGGCGGCCTCGAATTTAGATTCGAGCGCCTCCCACAAGTCCTTGGCGACATGCACATGTAAATATGCGTCGACCAGTTTATCTCCGATCACGCTAAGAACTGCTCCGAGAAACACAACGGTAGCCTCCTTGAACGCCTTCTCCTGTTCAGGAGCAACCGTTCCCGTGGAGACACCGGTGACCCAGAACACGTTCATAGCCGTGAGCCATAACGTGGTCTTAGTCTGCCAACGCTTGAAGTATGTACCGGTAAACTTATCCGGTTTCAGTGCAGCGGCAAAGCCACTTGCCGAGAAATTCCTACACATAATAGGTTTTTGGATTGTTGAGTAAATAGGCAATTTCTCGATTAAATTAATCCATGAGTAAATCACTAGCATGGCATTGACTAAGTTGATGACGTACTGACTCTGATCTAAACATGCACGTACTAAGCAAACAGTAGACAAATCTACACATACTGCTAGTACTGCTAATATGAAAATAATCAGGAGCGGGATAAACGAGTTATACCCTCCAGTAGGCCACGCAGAGGCCGCGGCTTTGGTGGCAGCAGCGGCGTCCTCGGCGACCTTCTTGTCGGCTTCAGCTTTCTCGGCGGCAGCACGGTCGGCGTCGGTGGACATGGTGATGACGAAGGCGACGCGGACGTAGAGGAAGTAGACGATCGGAAGCGAGCAGTCGCGTAATCGCTGCCCAAAAACCTATTCGCCCCTCACCCCGTACAGGAACCAGAAGGGCGTGGTTTCGGAGACCTGCTCTCCCGTCGACCGTGTACGTGGCGGACGGGATGGAGTCACCGGCGGCAGCAGCAGCAAAGGAACGACGGTGGGCGTGCGCGTGAGCAGATGTGATCTGTTCGTGGCGGCTAGGGTTAGGAGACACCGCATACTTATAGGCGCAGCCGCGTGGAGAGACGTGGGCTCGACCCACGTCCGAGTCCGTGACAGCCCACGATCCGACGTCTCAGATCGTGGCCCAGCTGTCAGAAAACTCTCCGTTAGTGACTGGCAAAAATAAGCGCGTAGGTGTGAGCTCGGCTCGGCTCAATGCCGCAACCCGCGGCGCGTCGTGACGAGGCGTGGCATGGCGAGGCGGGCGGCGGAGGAGGAGTGCGCGAGGGCCTCTTCTCTTCTCAAGCTCCAATAGCATGTAGAAGAGAAACCCTTATAAACCACTCCAACTCTCCTTCCACTTCCGGGGTGGGACTAAACTTCCCACCACACCTAGTGCCATATAACCCACATGGGCCCTTAGAGATTTTTCAGAAATTGCAATATGGGCCTAGAGCCCATCTCAGATTTCAGCAATCCCCCACCAGATCTCGAGGGCCCATTGTGTCCTCTGTTCCAATTGCTGTTTCGATATACCAGTGTTTCAGTAAAGACCTGTTAAGGTTGAACTTCACCTAGAACAAGTGGCTACACTCCTTCACAACTGAACAATGGACTATGCCTTGAATTGTCAGTTTGGCGTAAAGAAGTTTCACTACATGTCTTACTAGTACTAGGCTGCCGAAGGCTGACCCCTTGGGTGGAGCATATAAGTCACACTCCTGGCCTATTCATGAGCTTACTAGAGATCACCCCAATCTCATAGACTGTGACCAGCAGTCGGGCTCATATAGGTGTGTTCCTCCAAAGATCGCTCTGTAAGATAGCATCTTGCTTTTATAAGCTTTGGAACACATTGAGACCGTAGTCATCCTACCATACAGTATCGAGAGTATTGCATCTCCAACGGAGTGGGTTAGTATAGTTACTCTCCTCAGTTCACCACTGGCTTGTTTTCCCAGGTCCTAGTTCACGGGATCTCCGATCACATAGGTTGGGTTACCACCATGGCAACTCATGTGGGTCTCATACCCATCTCCCTCGATGCATTATCTATCACAACACGTGATAGCCCTTTTGTAAAGGGATGTGCCAGATTCTTAGCCGTATGGACATAGTCCAACGCTATCACTCCGGAGTTTCTTAATTTTCTGACAGCTTTTAATCTCATTCTTATGTGCTTGGTGGACTTCATGTTGTCCTTTGAACTCTTCACCTTGGTGATGACAGTCTGATTGTCACAGTTCATAAGGATAGCCGGAACCGGTTTATCAACCAATGGCAAGTCCATCAAAAGATCTCGAAGCCATCTCGCTTCAACACCAGATGTGTCTAATGCCGTTAATTCTGCTTCCATTGTCGATCTCGTTAAGATCGTTTGCTTGCAAGACTTCCAGGAAACAGCGCCACCTCCAAGAGTAAACATATACCCAGTTGTGGCCTTCATCTCATTAGCATCAGAGATCCAATTCGCATCACTATACCCTTCAAGTACCGACGGGTATCCGGTATAGTGAAGTCCATAGTTCATAGTACCTTTCAGATAGCGCATAACTCTCTCAACAGCATGCCAATGTACATCACCCGGTTTGGAAACAAATCGGCTCAGTTTGCTCACAGCAAACGCGATGTCAGGCCTCGTTGCGCTCGCTAGGTACATCAGTGAACCAATGATTTGAGAGTATCTCAATTGATCTTTAGCCATGCCTTTGGACTTTCGAATCAATACGCTAGGATCATATGGTGTTTGAGATGGTGTGCAGTCCGAATATCCAAAACGACTCAACACCTTCTCAACGTAATGGGATTGCAGAAGTGTGATCCCACCCTCATTATCTCTCAGTAGCTTGATGTTCAAGATAACATCAGCCACACCAAGGTCTTTCATCTCAAAGTTCTGAGATAGAAACGACTTGACCTCCTCAATGACTTTGAGGTTTGTTCCGAATATCAGTATGTCATCAACATACAAGCACAGTATAACTCCTTCGCCCCCACCATGGCGATAGTATACACATTTGTCAGCCTCATTAACAACGAAACCAACAGATGTCAGAGTTGTATTAAACTTATCATGCCATTGCTTAGGTGCTTGTTTCAGGCCATATAAAGATTTTATCAACCTACACACCTTTCTTTCCTGACCATCTATCACAAAGCCATCAGGCTGTTGCATGTAGATTTCCTCCTTTAGCTCTCCATTTAGAAAAGCCGTCTTAACATCCATGTGATGGACGAGAAGACCATGTGAGGCCGCCAACGAGAGTAATACTCGAATGGTGGTCAGTCTAGCCACAGGTGAATAAGTATCAAAGAAATCTTCCTCTTCTTGCTGGTCATAGCCCTTGGCCACAAGCCTAGCCTTGTACTTTTCAATCGTACCATCGGGCCTAAGCTTCTTTTTGAACACCCACTTACATCCCAGTGGTTTGCAACCATAGGGACGGTCAGTGATCTCCCATGTCCCGTTAGCCATGATGGAATCCATCTCGCTACGGACCGCATCCTTCCAGTAGTCAGCTTCTGGAGAGGCATACGCTTCTGAAATAGAAGTGGGAGTATCATCCACGAGGTACACGAAGAAATCATCACCAAAGGTCTTTGCAGTCCTTTGTCTCTTGCCCCTACCAAGGGTTTCCTCGTCATCCTCCTCGGGATTTTCATCATGTGTTTGTTCATAATATTCCATAGGGATGGCAGGTT
>NC_057806.1:703709614-703904672 GCF_018294505.1 Triticum aestivum
TGCGTGGCCTCCTTGCCGGTGACCCTTCTTCTTGCTACGCGGCCTCATCGATATGGTCAGGTAATCCACACCCCACCCACACCATCCTCCTCCTTTCCCGTACCACATGCCCCAACCGACGGCGCTACAACTTCCGCCGAAATCACTGTTCCCCTCCTCCAATTAAGTGCCGCCCACAGCCATTTTGCATGCAGTATAAGATGGAGCTCAGTAGCATGCGGTCGCACACGCGCACGAGGTCACTATGGCTGCCATGCGTGCCGACCGCCAGATCTTGGAGGAGCATCTCGTCTTCGAGGCCACCGTCGACACCGCTACACGGTTGTCTACTTTAAAATATAGTTCATGTTGTTTTCTCGAGGACACCGCCAGTGCCTTCTAGTGATTTGTCCTCTGTAATGTTAATATGCAATTTGATGTTCAGTTAACAGTTTGGTGCTCTGAAATGTATTGTTCAGTTAACACTTTGGTCCAAAAATTGCTACATTTCGTAGTACTGTTCTCAAGCATTCGTTGTTTTGGTAACTGTCTTATCTTCTAGTACATGTTTCTATTCTGCAATGTCATGCTTAGTTAACTATTTTGGTTCAGTTCTGCAATTTGATTTTCAACTGTTGTGGGTACAATTTTGTATTGTTATGCATGCGACACCAATCGAACTTGGCTGTACTCAATACATATTCTACTGATAGTGTGGCAACTCTCAGTTAACCTGATCAAGATCTTCCTTATGTGTGTTGCAGGGAAACAATGGGAGACACTGTGGTTTACCATCGAGGTTTGTTCAAGCATGGTCCTTTGGCTAATAGCACATTATTGTGCAGTTGCAGGAATCAATCTAATATTTAGGTTTCTTACATTGGCCTTGCGCATGTAGGTCCTGCTATCAGAGGCTTAGACCCATTGTTTGACCCATTTTGCACATGGGGAATGAGATGTCCATGAATATCAGTCAAGTCAAGAAACTCAAAAAGATTGTTAGGATGAAGAAACTTGCGATGAATAGCAGTAAGATCTTTGTTTGCACAATGAAGAAGACATCAGTCAACTATAGGATGGCACTAACTCTTTTACCTTGTTTTTACCCCTTGCGCCATTTCAAAATTTATAACAACGATTTATGCATATCTTTGCTTTCAGTACTTTTCAAAGCAGTTCAGCGATGATTACCTCTCAAACCACCTGCATGGTCATGAGGCGAGGAAGGTATTCATTCAACACCCACAGTACAATATTTAAGTCTTGGTAAAGAGGACGAAGGTTGGGCACGCAATTATCCATTGCCATTGTCCTAAATTTGCAAGGACATTCACCATCACTGAATGCTCAATATTTGCCTTCTTCTTCCGCGTTTTCCTAGATGAGATTCATCTGTCTATTTACCGTGTATGATGCTACTTTCCAAAGGTTTTTGATGTTGCATGTGAAACTTGGTGCTATTGTGTAATGGCGTAACTGAGTGCCGAAGGTATCTGATGTAATTCGATTATGAAATCCTGGTTGCTGTTATACAAATATGAAATATTTGGTGTGTATTATAAGAAATATCAATTTGATTAGTACATGGATTATCCATAATAGGCTAATTACCCTGCTTAATGGGGTTTTCTATTGCAGACGGTTACTTAGATAGCACCGTGGGCGATGAACTCAAACAACCTGCATGGTTTCTAGAAAGTAGGCGTGTTCGATCAACTAACAATCACACACGGCTTCCGGCAGCGATCTGTTTGCGTTAGGCCACCTTGCACAAACGTTTCCACACAAAGAACTGTGTGTGATATACATATGAACGGAAATGATTTTCTGGGATTCATTGTGTGGGGTGTACATATGAATGGAAGCAATTGTGTTTTGATGCCCCACTATATTGCACATGAGCTCATTTTGTGTGTCAGGAGGGCCTATCCCTAACGGTTTCTGGGTCGTGTGGGAAGGACCCCCCTATCGCCCACACTCACTTGGCGACGGTTCCAAATGCCGTCGCAGAAAGGGGTTAAAAACCGTTTGTATAGCCCATCGTTGTACCAGTGTTCCCATTTAGAGAGAAGCTTTCCTGCAAAAAATCTTAAATGAGAGTTGTATAGCAAAACATGATCACCTACATTAAACTCACGCTTTTGTATCCTTTTGTCATGCCAGCTTTTAACCTTTTCTTTAAACAACTTGTCATTCTCATAGGCTTGGTTTCTCCATTCATCAAGCGAGCTAATGTCAAATAACCTGTTTTCACCAGCTAGTTTGAAATCATAGTTGAGCTCTTTAATAGCCCAATAAGCTTTATGTTCTAGTTCGAGAGGTAAGTGACATGATTTTCCATAAACCATTTTACACGGAGACATACCCATAGGGTTTTTATAAGCAGTTCTATAAGTCCATAATGCATCATCAAGTTTCTTAGACCAATTCTTTCTAGATCTATTAACAGTCTTTTGCAAAATCAGTTTAATCTCTCTATTGCTCAATCCTACTTGATCACTAGACTGAGGATGATATGTAAATGCAATTCTCTATGGTTAACATCATACTTAGCAAGCATTTTATGGAAAGAACCATGAATAAAATGTGAGCCACCATCAGTCATTAAATATCTGGGGACTCCAAACCTTGGAAAAATGACTTCTTCAAGCATCTTAATAGAAGTGTTATGATCAACACTACTAGTTGGAATAGCTTCTACGCACCTAGTAACATAATCAACAAAAACTAAAATATGTGTATACCCATTAGAGGAAGGAAAAGGTCCCATATAATCAAATCCCCAAACATCAAATGGTTCAAAAACAGTGAATAATTCATAGGCGTTTCCCGACGTCTACTAATATTGCCAATTCTCTGGCATTCACCATAAGACAAGACAAACTTATGGGCATCCATGATGAGAGTAGGCCAATAAAAAATGGATTGCAATACCTTGTGTGCAGTTCTATCTCCAGCATGGTGTCCTCCGTAATTCTCGAAGTGACACTTGCATAGAATCTGTTCATGTTCATGCTTAGGTACACAACGTCTAATAACACCATCTACTCCTTCTTTATAAAGGTGTGGGTCATCCCAAAAGTAATGTCTTAAATCATAAAAAATATTTTCTTTTGCTGGTATGTGAAACTAGGTGGTATAAATTTAGCAACAATATAATTAGCATAATCATCATACCATGGAGTTTTACGAGAAGCATTTATGACAACTAATTGTTCATAAGGAAAGCTATCATCAATTGGCAGTGGGTCATCAAGAACATTTTCTAATCTAGACAAGTTGTCAGCAACGGGGTTCTCAGCTCCCTTTCTATCAATAATATGCAAATCAAATTCTTGTAGCAAGAGAACCCATCTAATAAGTCTAGGTTTAGCATCTTTCTTTTCCATAAGATATTTAATAGCAGCATGATCAGTGTGAACAGTTACTTTGTAATCAACAATATAAGATCTGAACTTATCACATGCAAACACAACTGCTAAAAATTCTTTTTCAGTAGTAGCATAGTTTATCTGGGCACTATCTAGAGTTTTACTAGCATAGTGAATAACATTCAATTTCTTATCAACTCTTTGTCCTAGAACAACACCAACAACATAATCACTAGCATCACACATAATTTCAAAGGGTAAATTCCAATCAGGCGGCTGAACAATAGGCACATAAATCAAGGCTTTCTTAAATATTTCAAATGCTTCTGCACAATCATCATCAAAAACAAAAGGAACATATTTTTTGTAAGAGATTAGTGAGAGGCCTAGAAATTTTAGAGAAGTCTTTAATAAACCTCCTATAGAAACCATCATGAACTTCTTATACCTTTGATATCTTTAGGACATGACATATTTTCAATAGCATCTAATTTAGCTTTATCAACTTCAATACCTCTTTCAGAAATTTTATGCCCCAAGACAATACCATCATTAACCATAAAGTGCACTTCTCCCAATTCAAAATGAGATTAGTTTCTTCACATCTCAGCAAAACTAGATCAAGGTTGCTTAAGCAATCATCAAAAGAAGTTCTGTAAACGGAGAAGTCATCCATGAAAACCTCAACAATCTTTTCACAAAAATCAGAGAATATAGTAGCCATACATCTTTGAAAGGTAGCAGGTGCATTGCATCAACCAAAAGGCATACATCTATAAGCGACCGAAAGGCAAGTAAAAGTGGTGTTTTCCTGATCATCGTTTGACAGAGGTATTTGAGAGAAACCATAATAATCTTCTAGAAAACAAAAATGTATATGTTTGGATAGTCTTTCTAGCATTTGATAAATAAAAGGTGGAGGTTAATGATCTGTTCTAGTAGCTTTATTCAATTTTGAAAATCAATTATCATTCTATAACCTGTAACAATTCTTTGTAGAATCAATTCATTCTTATCATTAGGAACAACAGTAATACCTCCCTTCTTAGGGACACAATGAATAGGACTTACCCATTTACTATTAGCAATAGGATAAATTATACCTTCCTCTAGAAGCTTTAGTATTTCATTTCTTACCACTTATTTCATCTTAGGATTTAACCGTCGTTGCTTTGCTGATCAACAACTGGTTTAGCATCATGCTCCAAATTAATTTTGCGCTGACATAGAGTGGGACTAATGCCCTTAAGATCATCAAGAGTACTATATCTAGTAGCGGCATGATGCTTCTTCAGAGTTTTCAATAATTTCTTTTCTTCATGCTCTGAAAGGTTACTAGTAATAATAAAAGAATATATCTCCTTTTCATCAAGATAAGCATATTTCAAAGTATTTGGTAATTGCTTAAGCTCAAACACGGGGTCACCCTTGGGTGGAGGAGGATCCCCAAGGATTTCAATATGAAAATTATGTTTCAAAATAGGTCCTTGATTAAAGAATATTTCATCTATTTCTCTTCTTTCATTCATAAACATATCATTTTCATGGTCTAGCAAATATTGTTCTAAAGGATCAGTAGGAGGTACGGCAATAGAAGCAAGACCAATAATTTCATCCTTACTAGGTAATTCTTTATCATGGGGTTGTCTATGAAATTTAGAGAAATTAAAATCATGAGACATATCCCCTAAACCGACAGTAACAACATCTTTCTCGTAGTCTATCTTAGCATAAACAATATTCAAGAAAGGTCTACCAAATATAATGGGACAAAAATCATCTTGTGGGGAAGCAAGAACAAGAAAATCAGTAGGGTACTTTATTTTCCCACACAATACTTCAACATCTCTAACAATCCAATTGGTGATATAGTATCTTTGTTATCAAGCTGTATAGTAACATCAATATCTTCTATATCTCAGCAGGTGCAATATCATTCATAATTTCTTTATATAAAGTAAAAGGAATTGCACTCACACTAGCACCCACATCACATAAGCCATGATAAAAATGATCTCCTATTTTAACGGAAACAACAGGCATGCCAACAACAGGTCTATGTTTATCTTTAGTATCAGGTTTAGTAATTCTAGGAGCTTCATCACATAAATAAATAACACACCCTTCAATATTATCAACCAAGAGATCTTTAACCATAGCAATACTAGGTTCAACTTTAATTTTCTCAGGGGGTGTAGGTGTTCTCATATAACTCTTACGAATCATAGTTGAAGCTTTATCATGATCCTTTATTCTAACAGGAAAAGGTGGGTTCTCAATATAAGCAGTAGGAACAATAGGATCAACATTATAAGTAATAGTTTCTTGTTCAACTTTAATAGGTTCTACTAATTTCACTTCAATGGGAGGATGATATTTAAACCACTTATGCTTAGGGATATCAACATGAGTAGCAAATGATTCATAGAAAGAAGCTACTATCTCAGAGTCCAGTCCATATTTAGTGCTAAAATCATGAAAAGCATCGATATCCATAAAAGATTGAACACAATCAAACTTAAGGCTTATACCTGACTCCTTACCTTCGTCGAGTTCCCAATCTTCAGAGTTGTGTTTAATTCTTTCCAATAAATCCCATTTGAATTCAATATCCTTCCTCATAAAAGAACTAGTACAAGAAGTATCGAGCATGGATCGATCAATATGAGAAAGCCGAGCATATTTTTTTTGCATAATAATTTCTTTTGAGAGCTCATGATTGGGGTATGAATATAACATTGAATTAAGCCTCCCCCAAGATTGAGCGATACTTTATCCTTCGCGAGGCCAAACATTATATATATAATTCTGATCACGATGAACCAGATGCATAGGGTAAAACTTCTGATGAAATTCAAATTTCAATCAGTTGTAGTTCCATGATCCAATATGATCACATAGCCTATACCATGTAAATGCATTTCCCTTCAAAGATAAAGGGAAGACCTTCTTCTTCACAACATTCTTACCTGCAAGCTTAAATAATCCACAAACTTCATCCACATAGATTAGGTGCATATCGGGATATAATGTTCCATCTCCTGCACAAGGATTAGCTAGCAGTTTCTCTGTCATACCCGAGGGAATTTCATAATAAATATTTTCAGTAGGTGCAGTAGGTCGAGGAGCAACTCTTTGATCTTCCGGTCGGGGTGAAGATCCTCAAAGGATTATTTTCCATAGTAACAAGTGACAGTAAATTTCAGCGGAGTATATAAATGTTTTCTTACCAAATTCCACTTACCAAATGCGCTTCACTCCTCGGCAATGACGCCAGAAAGGAGTCTTGATGACCCATAAGTATATTGGATCTATCGTAGTCCTTTCGATAAGTAGGAGTGTCGAACCCAACAAGGAGCAGAAGGAAATGACAAGCGGTTTTCAGCAAGGTACTCTCTGCAAGCACTGAAATTATCGGTAACAGATAGTTGTGTGATAAGATAATTCGTAAGGGTAACAAGTAACAAAAGTAACTAAGGTTCAGCAAGGTGGCCCAATCCTTTTTGTAGCAAAGGACAAGCCTGAACAAACTCTTACATAAAGCAAAGCGCTCACGAGGACACATGGGAATTACTGTCAAGCTAGTTTTCATCATGCTCATATGATTTGTGTTCGTTACTTTGGTAATTTGATATGTGGGTGGACCGATGATTGGGTGCTGCCCTTCCTTGGACAAGCCTCCCACTTATGATTAACCCCTCTCACAACCATCCGCAACTACGAAAAAGAATTAAGGTAAACCTAACCATAGCAAGAAGCATATGGATCCAAATCAGCCCCTTACGAAGCAACGCATAAACTAGGGTTTAAGCTTTTGTCACTCTAGCAACCCATCATCTACTTATTACTTCCCAATGCCTTCCCCTAGGCCCAAATCATGGTGAAGTTTCATGTAGTCGACGTTCACATAACACCACTATAGGAAAGAGAACATACATCTCATCAAAATATCGAACGAATACCAAATTCACATGATTACTTAATTATAACAAGACTTCTCCCATGTCCTCAGGAACTAATGTAACTACTCACAAAGCATATTCATGTTCATAATCAGAGGACTATTAATTATCATTAAGTATGTGAACATATGATCTTTTCCACCGAATAAACCAACTAGCATCAACTACAAGGAGTAATCAACACTACTAGCAACCCACATGTACCAATCTGTGGTTTTGAGGCAAAGATCGGATACAAAAGATGAACTAGGTTTTGAGAGGAGATGGTACTGGTGAAGATGTTGATGGAGATTGATCCCCTCTCGATGAGAGGATCGTTGGTGATGACGATTGTAGCGACCCGACCCGAATGGATCGAAGTCTCTATGCTTAAGTGTCATCCCTGGATTGGTATGTTTACACACACAGTACTCGAGGATTTATAACAGAGGTAAATCACATGTATAAAGTAATGTAAATACTATTACCTCAATCCATATAGTGGAAGTAACAACAAGGTTGTGGATTCCTATCAACACCAACGGCAAAGTTGAGTGTAGAAATCGTAACCCTAACATATCACTTACTCGTCGTAAGATTCCTACTGGCAATTTCACGCTATAGAGCAATGCTGAATAATGGGTATCACTACATGCATATTTGGCTGGTGGAGGCTCTAAGTTTAATTTTGCATAAAGCTAATTTTTCCGTACAACAAAGGAATATATTTTATTTAACTACAAAGTTTGTTAAAAGATATTGAGAAGGTAACCCCAACTCAATCCCAAATTAACATTAACCCAACAAATTATTAATTAAATAGAGTGATGAGATCAACATAATAATTCAAGAACCAGATACTCAAGATGTCCATAACCGGGGACACGGCTAATCATGATTAGTTTTTACACTCTGCACAGGTTTGCACACTTTTCTCCAGAAGACTCGATCTCCTCCATTGGATTTCTCGCACTACATGATGTTTGAGAGACGGATGACCGAGACATAGTCTTTCAGAAGCATTAACTCTTTACGACGGGTAGACCATACCACCTACATCCCCTACATCTGCTAGTCTACCACTAAAAAAGGTCACACAACATACTCAACTATGCCAGAGCCCATAATGGCTTGTGGCTGCATAGAGAAGTTTCTAGCATGAATAACATAATGATCCCTTTGAGCCTGGGTGGCAAACCATAGGAAAAATCACTGGGATACCCCGGGATCTCCTTTGGACAACACTGGATTTCCCGAGGCGCCCACAAACCAATCCACCCAGATGTGTGTTAAAGTAGACACCTTATGTTAAACCTTAGTTAACAATAATCACTCACATCTGTCATGAATTCTCTCAAACCAAACCACGTCTACGAGCATAGCATAGCAACATAAACATACGTAGTAAGCCTTCTCAGCAGGTTTCTTTTGGTCTTACGCCCGCGAGGATGCCTGGACATTAGTCCAACACTGCGTCAGATGCTAGCTCTTTGCAAATCAAAGTCGCATGCCCCCACAGCACTTCGGACGATACCAATAACCTGGCCTTTTGCGGTCTGGGGGCTCGACATGGTCCATGTGACTTTGATCATGGTTGAAAAATTCACCAAGTGGATCGAGTCAAGCCCCGTCACTTCGGCAGAATCTGGACCAATGGCCGACTTCATATCCGACATCGTACACTGTTATGGTGTCCCCCATAGCATAATTACCGACAACGCCGCCTAGGAAGTTAAAGACCGGTGTGGTAAAATGGGCATTAAACTCGACTATGCCTCAGTATACCATCCACAGACCAATTAATGGACAGGTTGATTGACCAAACAGACTCATCATGAGCGGAATTAAGCCTCGCCTAGTTCGATCCCTTGAGCAATCAGACTGCCATTGGGGCGAGGAACCGATTCCGTACTATGGGGGCTGCACACCACTCCTAACTAGTCAACCGGATACACACTATTCTTTATGGTATGAAGTGCGAAAGCAGTCCTCCCATGCGACCTCATCACGACGCGCCTCGATTGCGCATGTATGAAGAAAAGGAAGCCGAGCTAGATCGGCATGATGACTTGGATGCTCTGGAAGGAGAACGGGATATAGATCGGGCTCGATCCGCTTTTTATCAGCAGCAAGCACAACGCTACCAAAGCCGCGAAGTCCGGGCAAAGACATACAACATGGGTGACCCTGTCCTCCGGCTCCCTGATAAGCAGAAGCATAAACTCTTGCCCAAATGGGAGGGCCTGTACATCATTGATGATGTACTAGTAGGAGGACCATATTGCCTTCGCCGCCCATCTGACAATGGCCTTGAACCAAACCCATGGAACGCAGCTAGGGTGCAATGTTTTTATGCTTGAGCTCTCTGGCAGTAATCCGCACTCATCCTCACCCTTTTTTCCTTCCTTCCTTTTTTCAATCTCAACATAGGTGAATTTCCGGTTGAACCGAACTATGCAAAAACCTGTACTGCATACATCATTAAATGTATCTCCCTGCTTTGCATGGGGGCTCCCTTAAAGGAGCCGAATAATATAATATGAATCGCAATCGCCTCGATTGCAGCCTTCTCATATTTTTCAAGCTAACATATGCACCTATTTGACCTAAGATCTTTGCGAAGATGGGTTACCTGGCTCCTATGTTCACCCCTAGGGAGTAAAAGGAGCACCTCTGCGATTGCTACGACCGGATCACCAGGGACCATACCTCAAACGGGTGAAGCCAAAAGCTAGCGTTCTTACAGAACATAATAAGTGACCAAAGGGTAGTGAATATGGCCTCGCGCTCACCACCATGGTTTTTTCGCAACCACTGGTCTCCGTTTGATCTCACGGATCCGGACTATATTCTACCCGAAGAAAGGAACCTTTGAAGGAACTATTTTCGTCAGAAGATGTTGCTTATGTTAAATAGTAATATAACATAACTCTTCGCACATGTTTCGTCTGTTCGAGCTGAATGAACGGATTGCCTAGTTCCCAAAGAATTGCCTTGTCTCTCAAAGCACATAATACAGAGCACTTCCTGACCACTGGTCGGGGAGCTAGAAGCCGATGGTCGGTTAAGACAACATTCT
The DNA here is from genome assembly GCF_018294505.1 of Triticum aestivum. Classification (NCBI taxonomy): domain Eukaryota; kingdom Viridiplantae; phylum Streptophyta; class Magnoliopsida; order Poales; family Poaceae; genus Triticum; species Triticum aestivum. Next base: position 703,719,985 of record NC_057806.1, read on the forward strand.
TTTTAAAACAAAAATAAGAATGCGGATCGAGTCAGGTCAATGTAACGTACATAGATACATAGAGCTGACTAAACTACTCATTCTCGACATTGTCTATCAATTGATCTAACACACAATCCTTGTGCGAATATCGAGAAGCTTGCGTTACATCCTCATACACCAAGCTTAGTGGTATCTCTTGGCCGTCCGGGCCTACGGGACTAACCCGGGCCATACGCACCGGGTGTAGCTTGGTGAAGCGGGTCTTTACCATTGCTCACGCCTCGCGCGCTCCTACTTGGCATGCCGAGATCTTCCACAACTCAAACCTTCGCCGAGCCCCTTTAAAGCGGCTGGCTAGTTCGGCGTGTCCGACGGCCATAGTGCCTTGGCCATACTGTTCATGGCTTTCTGGGCTCTTTCATAGGTTGATGACATTTCCTTTATAAGGTTCCCGTCATAAATGCTGACCTCTTCCTCAGGCCGCACAGTCAGAAGACCTAGCTAGCTGGTGTCGCCCATCATCGCCAAAAACTTCAATGACATATGTCAAACAGCACAGTACGGTTAAAAATCAACCGATTATGCCACCTTTTAACTTTTGGTTTTCGTCTGTGGTTTGGGTCAATTGAGCCCGCAAACTTTTAAACTCCTCGCTTTACCGCTGATTTTCAGACTTGAGCTCATTTTTCTTCTCAAGACTTCGCGTCAACACTCGTTTGCCAGCTTCTAGCTCCTTCTGCAACTCGCGCACGGTCTCTGCGGCTGTACGTAGGATACAATGGTACTACACACATACACCATCCATCCTTTTTGAGGAACAATTTTTCTACATACCGGACAAGTTACCGGCGGCCTTCCGAGCTCATCCAGTTCAGCTTTGGCTTCGGCCAATTGCGCCCGGCTCGCCTCAAGGTCCTCAGTCAGCTTTTTGCTCTGCTCTCTTGCAGCCTACATCTACCATATCATATGTAACCCATAACCTGTTCGTCCCGCCCAAATCAAGGCTTGGGGGCTGGTAGGTTATGAAACACGATCAACTTTTAAGTATCTCCCGCTACGTACCTGCTTTTTGGAGGCAAACAGTCCGGCGATCCGTTCAAGACCCGTTCGGGCAGCCCCGAGATATGCGTCCACTAAACTAAAGGCATTAAAGTCTTGATTTGTAAAGGTGTCATGGCATAGGGCCTCCTTCCAACGGCGATGATTCATTATGCTCTCAACGTCAGAGTTGGTGACCGAAACATCACCGGAATCCTCTAGAGGGATGTCGGTCGTATGTTCGGATGGAACTTGGGCTCGTGCCGAAAATGCAGGGTCGCAGTTATGGTTCGGCGCACCCGGATTATCTTCGGATTGATGCAAGGATGTCCTTCTCCCGCAAGAAAGTTTAAACGAAGTTTTTACATAAGAGGGGTACCATGAGTGGCTATCCCTACGATTTCATTACTCTAGGTTGAGGAGGCAGGCACTTCTACCTCAACAGGAGTCTTCCTCTTCGATCTTCTGTTGGAAACGGGAGCCAAAGCAATCCGAACTCTTCCCTGGCCGGATTGACGTGTGTGTGTGCATGCGCAGGTCGCCTCAGGTCCGGCCCGTGGCGGCCTCAGGTACGTGCGAGCGCGCCCAGGTGTAGGTGTGTGTGTGACCACGCGTGCGTGCGCGTGGGTAGTTTTCAGCTAGCGATGGAGCCGGAGGAGGGATCGCGTCCAGGCTGCTAGTGGCCGCGTCGTCCGCGTACGGGCGCGACGGGAGCGCGAGCCAAGTAGGCGACGGGCGCGGGGTGTGGGCGAGTGGAGCGCCGTGGGCGCGTCGTAGCGTACGTGCTTGTGTATAAAGGCTCACTAATCCTCTGTGTATTGCCGGCTGGACTGAGTTCGTGCTCAGGAAACAAAAGAAACGCAGTTCGTGCTGCGGGCGGTGTACGTGCACCGGAAAATCGCTTGTGTCAACTAGCTTCTTCTCCCTTCCTTCTTCTGGTTCGAGCTAGAGAAAGGCCACAGAGAGAGAGGTAGAGCTAGGGCGAGCTTGGCATCGGACTGCGCCAATAACGTGTAGAACGGCGACCCTTGGGAGTAGAAGTCAGCACGTTGGGTATAGCACGTGATGTGCATCCTTTTTGGGAGGGGATCGTCTTATCACTTACTCTAGAAGAAGGAAGAATCCCAGGATGGTCAGCTACCACAGCGACCTAGGCGCGATCGAGGCCCTCCTCATAAAATACCTCGCCTTCAAACAATTGACGTTTCTGGGTCGTCATGATACCCTGGATTATCATCACTTGAATGATCCTCTGGTTGAGGAGGAGCGGATTTAATGAATTCCACTTGACGTCTCCAGCCCTGTTCGAACATAAATAGTTAGAACTGAGACATAGTCTGGACGCTTGAGTCAGTAGACTGCGGCTTACCCAATCTGCCGGATTATATCCGGAGAACCCATATCGAATGCTCATTCGTGCGAAGTCTGCTTCCTCCCCCTTGTAGAGGTCGGCCAATATTTTGGCTAGAGCGGGCTTGTTGTCCGGCCCTTGGCACTGGTATCAGGTCATGTCATTGGTACCATTATAGCACCATAAGGAGTGACCCCTTTGTTGGAGAGGTTGCACGCATGGGGTGATGACAATGGCCATTACCCCGACCATGGTCAGCTTTCTACTGGTCAACAACCTTATCTTGGCTGACAAGGCGCAAACTTCTTCGCTGTCCTGATGGGAAGGGCCTCTGGGCTGCCAGTTGTACGTTTTTATAGGTGGATCATTTGAGTATCTGGGTAACCCTTGCGGGACTAGATCGGTAAGGGGAACGCCTTCGATATAAAACCATTCCGAAGTCCATTTCTCGGGATCTTCCGGGGGTGCCAATGGGGTACCCGGTACCGGCTATTTGCCATACTTTCGCACCGCCTACTTCAAATATAGATCCCCCCAGAGGCGCGGGACAAGGCAGAAGTACTTCCTCTGTAAGTCAAAGTGGGCTTCGCAACTCAGAAATGTCCCACATAAAGCCACATAGCCATAAATATGCAATATGGACCCCGGAGTGAGGTTATGGAGCTGGATCCCGTAGAACTCTACTAAGCCCCGTAAAAAGGGATGGATGGGGAAGCCCAAACCTCTTAGAAGAAAGGGAAAAAGGCATACTCTCTCCTCCTTTCTTGTAGCAGGCGAGCTCTCAACAAGAGCCTGCCCAGCGATGGAGATGAGGCCGGCACGGATGGTAACTAGATCTGCTGGGGGGAGGATGCGCTACGTTCCCAGGCACTATAGTCGGAGATGAGAAACCGAGCAGCTCAGCCAATCACCTGGGAGAGGGCTGCGTGGGTGCGAAGATGAACCTGGAAGGTCGGCCATGGTGCTGGGGATTGTTTTGCTGCTATCCTCCGCGCCCCCGATCTATAAATAGGCGTTTAGTTTTGAATACGGAGAGTCGGGCTCACGAAAAGATGGCATTGGGCCGCACACCTTCTGAAAAGGGTACGCGAAGCCCTCGCTCCAAGGAATGGCATTAAGATTCCTAGGGTCCCACCTTGATCTTGTGATGCCTTTGAGGCCTGACGGTTTCAAGTTATAGCAACTTGAGTACATAGTTTGTGCGTCGGACATTGATCGGCGGTGTTGGACCAACGCCGGGATGAATCAAAAGAACTCACCTTGCAAGCCCAAGACAGTTATCAGAGCAGATTCTAGGCACAAGTTCTAGCGCTGAAGGCAAGTTCGGGGGCTACTGACGGATTCATGGACTAAGGGGTCCTTGGGGCGACGGCACATTGTATACGGGCTGGACTACTGGAGCCGTACTATGGCAGGAGTTCTATGAAGCCGTGGTGTATCCTCCAAGTCATGAAGGTGCAAGATCTCTTTTATTCCTGGTATGTAATCTATCTTTGGTAACCATAGCCCTATTGTTATAAACCAAGGGTATAGTCATTAGGGGCAGGGCAATCTTCATCCCATGTAGCCTAGGGTTTGGTCACACTGATATCGAGGTAGATCAACCCTGTAACACATATATCGAATACAATCAAGCAGGAGTAGGGTTTTACCTCTTAGAGAGGGCCCGAACCTAGGTAAATACCGTGTCCCTCATCTCCTGTTACCATTGATGCTAGATCCACAGTCCGGGATGCCCCTACCTCGAGGTCTGCTAGTTTTAACACCAACAGAGGTATTTTGTTCCCATCTCTCTCTTTTCTTCTTCTTGTTCCTCCAAATCTCTCCAAACCCTAGCAAAACTTTTGCCCGGTCTCACTACTAGTTCGTTTTCAGTTCAAATTCTTCTGTGTGATATATCTATGGTATGTTTCTCCTCCGATCCCCAACTTATTTTTTGCGAATCTGTGTTCTCCATGCCTAGCATTGCCATGACTAGGAGATGCATATTTTTTATTCAAAATTGAGTTTGGCATGGATTTGTTGATGTTTTTAGAGGAGTATGATGATGTGAGTACCTAGGATCATTTTTGTTTTATTATGTTGGACTGAAATATTGTTTTGTAGATGTCTACGCAGAGGTCTTCTCGCATACGCGGTGATTGGAGTTCATCCACCACACAACCACAACAAGTTGAGCAAGGAAGAAGTTCCAAAATATCACTAGAAGGAAGATCAAAACAACCAAATGGGCTTGAGACTTTGTCATAATGCCGGATTGCACCATTTTGTTGACGCTTGAGCTTCTTAGTACTCTCTCGCACAGTGTTGCGTTAGTGTCAAATGTATATCTGGAGGAAAGGATCACTTTCCGTCTCTTTTACCAAGACTTTAACATCACTTTCCACTACTAGGGAAAACCTTATGCACAGGAGCTGACTAGTAGCGCTTTTTAGAAGGCAGCGCTGCTACTACTTAGCAGTAGCGCTTGGGCATAAAGAGCGCTGCTACTATGCACATAGCAGTAGCGCTGTAATTATAATACGTGCTACTACTATATTTTCCAGACCGTAGTCGGCAGGCTAGGTATACTAGTAGGGCTCATACGTAAAGAGCGCTACTCTTATTGTACTTGGAAATAGCACTTTCCTCAAACCAGCGCTACTGCTAAATTCAGTGCCCTCCTATGACAAAAGTTTAGCCCCACCTCGCTCCACGAACAGAATGTTTACCACCTTAAATATGGTGCTTCTCAACTATCACGACCACTTGGTCTTCATTGTACTCTATGTGTAGGATCTGTGGTAATATGAATCTTCGTTGGCTCCTAAACCGGTGAACACTCATACTGAAAATTTAGAATCTACATAAAAAGATCATTGATGACTGATGCTTTTTTTTAATTTGATGCTTTTTTACATGCTAATGATCAGCCTTAGTAGTGGCGCTGGTTCTATAAAAACGCTACTGGTAATGATCATAGAAGTAGCGCTCGTTCCCTTAAAGTGCTACTGCTATGGAGTTTAGCAGTAGTGGTGGTTACGAACCAACACTACTACTACGGGGCCCCTTATACACACCCTGGCCCACGCGCGTCCTCACTCTCCCCCTCACACTCTCACTCGCTCACTCCGCGGCGCGCTGTTCCCGTCGTCGCCAACCGTCGCCCGCCGTCACCCACCAGCACCCCAAGGTATCTGCGTGCCTGCCTCCCTCCTCCTCTCACCGCCCTCCTCTCTCCTTCCTCCGAAGGCCGTCCTATCTCCTCCTTCCTCCCGCCGGCAGCCCTCCTCCCTCCTCCCTCATTCGACCGCCCTGCTCCCTGCTCCCTCCTCCCACTGCTCTCCTCTCTCCTCCCCCCAGCCGCCCGAAGCCCTCAGTCCTCCCTCCTCATCCTCCTCCGACCTCACTTTCTATAAAAATTTAGGTATAGAATTGTTTAGTAAAAGTTTTTAGTAATGGAAATTTTTCGGTACAGAAATGTATTATGCTATAAGAGATTTTTTAGTAAATGTAGGTTTTCTGAATAGAATTGAAAAAAAGTAAATGTAGGTCTTTTGAATAGAATATGAATTTTTCTAAGTTATGTCAAATTAGGGCATTTTTCTATGATTCAAGAAGTAGATAGTAGTTAAAAATCCAGGGCATTTTTCTAGGATTTATGAGGATATATAGATAGATGGATGGATAGACAGATGTTAGGGCTAGAACTAGGGTATTTTTAGTAAATGTATAGGTCTTTTCAATTTTTAGGTTAGAACAAGGTATTTTTAGTAAATGATAGGGCTAGAAGTAGGATGTTTTAGACATAGGGTTTCACTAAGTCATAAGATGAGGATAATAATATTTTTTGTTTATATTTTCTTTTTGTAGAAATCAAGGAGCCCCTGCATCATCCCTGCCGTCATCCCCGTCACCAACCACCTCCGACCTCAAGGTGAGAAAGATCGCTATCCCCATGTCGATGATGATGTAGATGTTTTGATAGTTGTAGTAGAGTAGTAGCTATATGAGTGGCCTATGTTTGCAGGGATCACCTCACAGTGGCCTATGTTTTGCTGAAGTGTTGATTAATTTCCATTCCAGCAAATTTTAGGCACCCGATATATGTCCTTTTTTAGCTAAGGTCATACCAGATTTTTCCGTGAATTTTGGCATGACTTGTGCTAGAATATGTAGGAAATATCGAGTCGCCCGGATTTTTTAGAAAGATAATTAAACGACATTTCGGGTTGACTTTAAGTCTGTCGAGGCTCCATACATGACAGTCAACAAATGAGTGAGGGAGAAAGTCTGCACCATATATGAGTGAAGAAGAATCCCGATTGTTTTCGTGGGGGTCATTTCTCCTTATTCTCCTTGTGCTAGACCTTTGTTATGCACTAGGGGAAGAAGGAGTAACGACCATCACCGACGGTTGAAAAATCAGTGAGGCAGTGCATCCACCATATACGAGAGAGGACGAAGAATCCTGATTGTTGTCGTGGGGGCCGTTTCTCCTTCTTCCCATAGTGCTAAACCTTTGTTATGCACTAGGGGAAGGAGGAGTAACGACCATCACCGATGGTCAAATATATACACCACGTGAGCTGAGAGTTTTCAAGAAAAGACTCGACAGACCGATAGTCAAACCATGATGAATAATAATGATCTAATTTAGTTTTTGTAGTACATATATTGAATTTTACAAGTTTTATGAACATAGGAAAATGTCTAGCGACGATGATAGGCTCCCGGAGTGCGACTGGTGCGGCGATGACCGGGGTCTATGCAATAGGCCTCACCTGGTGGAAGGTCGGCACTTGAGTATTAAGGTCAAGGAGACCTTCGATGTTGAAATGGTACACAATGACGATAAGTGTTTTTCCGTAATTAAGCACGACTTCTGCTTCTTCAACGTGTAATTTTCATCTTTTACAATTCGACTAGCTTATCCCATGCCATGCAAGACGCTATGTCTTAGACAGAATGGATTTTGAAGATCATGAAAGTATGGAAACAAATATAGTTCACCTAAGGACCCATCATGGTTAGGATTTTGCTGCAAATCTATAAAATTCTGAGAGCGTATCCCATTTTGGTTGCCCGAATTGGGAACCACTTTGCAAGACATATGATTTTCATGAGGGTATGCTTGTCACCTTGGATCTTGGTGATCCTAACATCGACGAAGAGAATATGGACATTTGGGTCCTTGTTGATACGCTTCCAATTCTACCACTATGTGAGTTTCGTAAACATAGTTATTAAGTAATTTATATTGTTTATTTCAAAATAGTTGACAGCTTATTTCCATTGATAGCATATTTTCATTCTTCAAAAAAATGTACGGAAGATGGTAGACAAAACCTACTACACGGGCGGCGCAGAATTAACTTATCAGGAGAAAGATCATCTTATCTCATTTATTATTTATGTTCAGAATTACAATATCAATTATCAAACTCCTGCAGATTATGGTCAATACGTGCCACTAGTGCACGTGCTGACCTATGGTAACATCTATGGAGATGGTATGGTAAGTTTTTTTACTATTACAACATTCGTGCATCTTTTGCATATATTCTTCTAAAGCTAAACTACATTGCTAACTACGATGTTATTATTATGTTTTTCAACAGAAAATCCCGAAGGATTGTATGCCTGATCTGATGTTTCCGAAAGGTCGCGTTGATGTTATGAGCTCACGGCTAGGTCATCCTAGGCTTCACTGTTGCTCATACCGGATTTCTAAAACCGATCAAGACATGTAAATCAAAGATTGGAAAAATGTATAGACAATCGTAGCGAGCTACTTGGAAGAAACATTGTGCGAAGCGCAAGAATTTGAGACAGGATAATCTCCATTCTCCATAATGGAGAGTCAGGACCTATCTTGTTCTGTGCTATTTTACGTTAGAGAGGGTAGTTAGGTCCTAGCTAATACTCATGATCATGTGCTCAGAACAATTAAGTAGGATTGGTTAGATGACTATGATGATGATGAGTATGACTTGTTATTATGATAACGAGTAGAAGTTGTATGATGATGATAAGTAGGACTTGTTATTATGATAAAAATGATGAGTTATTTATTATTATGATGATGCATGATGCTAAGTTGTTATATGAGCATGATGAGTTATTTTGTGAGGGCGAAAGCAGGCCCCCATCGCTACCAATTCCAACCGAGGGAATGAGCGCCTCCGTGAAGGAGAATAACCAAGTGGAAGATTCCGACCTTCTCTCACTTCGGGGAAGGAAGAGGACTGCCTTTGAGGATCCGGAAACCAAGGCTTCCAAACAGGAGAAGAAGTCTCCAACAGAGGGTCCTACCTTGGGGGGCGCTCTTGCCGCACAAAGTCCGCGCGGGGATCAGCCATCTAACGAGCCGTAAGTGATCAAAAAAGACTTAATAGTAAAGATATTCTACCTAATTTCCGAGGAAGATAATCGAAGCTTTTATCTTGCAGTTCGGATCTTAGCCCTTCTCAATTGAGCTCGTCTTCAGGGGACCTTCTTCCGGAGATGATGGAGAGTGAAACGCCTCCCCCGGACTCCCCCGCTCAAGAAGCGGGCGACCTTGAAGTGTTGTCGCGGAGGGCCTCTCCGAATCCGGTGAGGCCAGAAGATAATCCTATAGTCACCCAAAGTCCCCAGCATCCGGCTCTCGAAGAGGGCGAACAAGGGAGTCCGGCGCCGTCTGGTATGCGGTTGGACGCACTGAGGGATCTGTTGAAGCGAGCGACCATCTCGGAAGAACACCGTAAGTTAATGAGTACGGTGATGGAAAGGATTTCGTCTGCCGAAAGCGGGTTGCATGATGCCTTTATGTGTCTACTAACGGGCTTTGAGGCACGTGAAATGATATACCTTTGTAATAGTACCGCACATTTTTAAGTGTGCCCTATGTAGATAGTAGCCCCTGAGACTCTGGTTGTCACCAAGAACGGCGACAAGCAGAGGATCATAGTTCCAGGTAATAACCATACCGCTTTAATGTGCAGGTAGTGGGAGCTCCGGTGGATAGCCAGACTCATGAGTTTGCCGAACTAAAGCGGCAACTGGATGCGGCGGATGTCGACATCGAGCTTGTTAACAAGAGGCTTGATGAGGCATAGGGTGAGTGATATTTTCTGATGAATGTCACATAGTAAGAGCAGCGTGATGCCAGTATCTTTAATATTTTGTGACTGCAGATGGAGCTGCCATCGTGGAAACCCTTCGGGCGGAGCTTGCCCGAGCCAAAGAACAAGCAAGAAGTATTAATGCGGCTGCTTTGAAGGCGACCGAAGAGTTAAGAGCCGAGAAGGCCGCACATTGCGAGAGCAAAGAGAACATGGCCAAGATGGCCATAAAGTTAAAAGACACTGCCGACCGTTGCCAGTTCCTTGAAGAAGAAAACCTAGCGAAGGCAACGGACCTTGAAAAGGCCACGATGGCGACCAAAGACACCCGCTCGGCCATGAGAGAGAAGGAGGAGCTGCGTGAAGCCGGTGATATTGTGGCTGGGAAGCCCTTTTTGCTGCGGAGGAAGTTCGGAGATCCGCGGTATGCCCCTCTAGATCGGCTGTGGAGTTCAGCAGGCGCATATCTGGATTTGAAGGCGAGTGCTGTCGATGCGGCCGAATACTTCCGAGATCAAACGGATCGTGAAGTGGACAAGCTATTCTGGTCGCAGTTTAACGTTCCAGAGCGTCCGCTTCCACTAACTGATCAACTTACCAAATGGGCCAAACTCAATAGATTGTCCGGCCTCGCCATGAGGTCCGTCGTAGATCATCTGTGGCCGGAAAAGCCGAAGCCGAACAACTATTTCAGCTTAGTGCAGCAGTTCCTTGGTGCGGTGCCGCGCATCAATGCGATGAAGAGGTCGGCGTGCATAGAAGGCTCGCGGATGGCCCTTGCCCGTGTCAAAGCATACTGGGCGGAGATGGATGCTACCACTGTTGTGGCCGAGTTGCTGCCGAGCACTATTTTGAAGAAGTTCTTGAGGGTGCTCGTTTGATAGAGCCCAGTGCTCGAAGAATATTATGTTTGAGTGACATGTATTCCAATTATAAAAACAATGTTTTATTAAATTTATCAAGGCTGTGTTTATACTTTTGCCCGAAAGTATTGTGATGCCTCCTGTGCGGCCGTTTATGTATACACGTGTATAACCTGAAAGATTGCAGTCGTCGGCTTCAGCCCCCATGCATATAATGCGGGGGTGTTCGTAGAAGACGCGTATTCAGACTTAATCCAACGTCTTGGTCCTAATAAGGAGGTGATAGCGCAGCGAACTAGGCAACCGGACTATAATGCTTTAACACTTTCACTTAGCCATAGGACTTTGATAGTGGCGCTACTATATAGCCCCTGGTGGCTCCGCACTCACTCGAATTCGGGGTGCGTACATGCCCGTCTGGGAAACGGCCCTTCGTTAAGGCGGAGGAATTCTAAGATTCCGATAGGTCATCGAGTGGTTGACCAGTCTCGCGCTATATCATGACAGTCAGTTTTCGGCTTTCTCTACTGAGGTGCTCGTCCGGATGAACCAGGGCACAATCGCAGTAGTTCTCCTGGTGCGGCCTTAGCCGATAGAGCGGAATGTAAGGCACCAAAACACAGGAGCCGGGCAAACCGAACATTTGACCAAAGACATGATTCAGAGCTGATGCATATAAGGCCAAACTCGCGACGCCGAACACTCCCCAAGGTATTCGGTCTTTATGGTGTAAACCGGGCATAAACAGTGCCCTTTGTAAGCCTGTTGTCCAGGTACGTGCATTGTTCTGACGTGGCCACATGCCAAGACGTCAACATCCTTCTCAATTGTACTGAGAATCCGAGGGATGTGAATCAACAAGAGACAGTAAAAAAGGTTGACGCAGGGTCTTAATCTAAAAAGAATCCTTTGAACGGGTCCCTGCTGCACGTCTGCGCCTGTGTCTCCGTTGTGCCGTATTCTGGACGGGTGTAGCATGATGGTCATCTTTAGAAGAGAGAAACTTAGGTGAAAAGTTGTCGTGCAAAAAAGTAGGTTTAAAGAAAGCATGTACAATTCAAGATGAGTAAAAATTGCCACTTGTCTGCGCGCGTTGAGCCCCTTGTATTTGTGATAGGGGTGTGGTCATCAAACCTGTATGAATTATATATAGCTGCGCCGGACTCGTCTAACCGTGTCCGTGGTCTTGACGACCTATCAAATGCTTTAGTTGGTGAGGCCGTTTTAGTGTGCGGCTGTCAAGGCAGCCGCACTCTCTTCGGCGCGCAGGGATCGCTCAATATTTCCATTTACTGTAATGATGCCACGTGGACCGGGCATCTTAAGCGTGAGGGAAGCGTAATGCAGTATTGCGCTAAAGCAAGCGAAAGCTTCACGTCCAAGTAGTGCTTGATGGCCACTTTGGAACGGAGCAATGTGGAAGGTTAAATTTTCGCTACGGAAGTTGTCGGGGAAGCCGAATACAACTTCGAGTAGCAGGGAGCCCATGCAATGAGCCCCTGGGCCTGGCGTTACTCCTCTAAAGGTAGTATTTCCGCGGCAAATTTTCGTTGGGTCTATCCCCATTTTGCGGATTGTGTCCTGATATATCAGGTTTAAGCTGTTGCAGTCGTCCATCAGGACTCGTGTGAAGTGGTATCCGTCAATTATTGGGTCTATTACCAAGGCAGCCCATCCTGCATTCTGGATACTTGCTGAGTAATCCTGATAGTCGAAGGTGATCGGCTGAGACGGCCAGTGGCAGAACTCCGCGGTGATAGGCCCTTGGGCATGTTTATCTGGGAGTGCCCCATTGCTTCTCCCCTTTATCACGTGTAACACGTTTACTATTTTGACTTCTGGTGGAAATTTCTTCTGTTCCCCAGTGTTTTGCTTGCGAGGCTCATCCTCGTCTTCACTTGCTGTATCCTGCCCCTTATGTTCGGCGTTGAGCTTGCCAGACTGCTTGAAGACCCAACATTCTCTGTGGGTATGATTTGCAGGTTTATCAGGGGTGCTATGGGTCTGACATATTTGGTCCAGAATTTTGTTTAAGCTGGACAGTTCATCTCTGGCGCCTTTAGAGGGCGGCTTTTGCTGACTTGGCCGAGAGCTTCTGAATTCGGCGTTTACCGCCATGCTCTTCGGGATGTCTTCTTTATTCCGGCGCTTATTATTTTTGCTGCGTCGTGATTTCCCATTTCCGTCTCTAACTTCGGATTTACTTGGGTCGCTGGTGCTGCATCGGGCTAGCCAGCTGTCCTCGCCCACGCAAAAGCGGGTCATGAGGCTTGTTAATGCTGCCATTGTTCTCGGCTTTTCTTGGCCGAGGTGTCTGGCAAGCCATTCGTCTCGGACGCTGTGCTTAAAGGCTGCCAAGGCTTCGGTGTCCGGACAGTCGACTATTTGGTTCCTTTTAGTAAGAAACATGTTCCAAAGCTTCCGGGCTGACTCTCCGGGCTGTTGAGTTATGTGACTCAAATCGTCCGCATCCGGAGGTCGGACATAAGTCCCTTGAAAATTCGCCCGAAAAGCGTCTTCGAGCTCTTACCAGCTTCCAATGGAGTTTTCGGGGAGGCTTTTAAGCCAGTGCCGAGCTGGCCCTTTGAGCTTGAGGGGTAAGTATTTGATGGCGTGGAGATCATCTCCATATGGATATGGAGGATATAGTCCTCAATCCAAACCCTAGGGTCTGTTGTTCCGTCGTATGCCTCTATGTTTACGGGTTTAAATCCCTCTGGAAATTCATGGTCCAGCACCTCGTTGGTGAAACATAGGGGGTGTGGGGCACCCCTGTATCTGGGTGTACCGTGGTGTTCAGATGTTTGTTGAGTTGCTTCGTATGCTGGAGCGCGCTTGCATGGTCCATAAATGGATCTGGTTGCGCCGTCCTTTTGATGTGAGCCCTCGCGTGGATCGCGTATTGGCTTGTGTGCGGCGTTGTTTGCTGCTCTATGTTGGCCGTGAGGTTGTCTATCCGGCCGAATAGCCATTCTAATTTTTTGGTTGTGGGGGATCTAAGGCCTCCTCATCGAATTCAGGTAGCAACTTCCGCTTGGGGTAGCTCTTGGTGTAGCGATTACCGCCGTACTTCGCCGCTGTGTTGAGTACTTTACTCCATCTGATTCTGAGTGTGTATTGCGTGGCACCGGTAGCCGGCTCTCCTGCAGGGTAAGGTCAATGTTCGGCTCGATCGCTGCTGAGGATAAGGCCTCCGTGGTGGGGTCCATCCACCCGTCCATGGACGGCGCAACTGGCTCCGTATTGAGGGTCGGAGCGGCTGCCGGTGCAATCTCCTGAACACTGTCCGATGGTAGAGCTAAATCGTACTCATCGTGACCGTGTGACGCACAAGGCAGGGGCTCGAATCCGTCGAATATCAAGTCTCCGCGGATATTGGCTATCGGTGTCAAAACCGGTGGATCTCGGGTAGGGGGTCCCGAACTGTGCGTCTAGGCCGGATGGTAACAGGAGGTAGGGGACACAATGTTTTACCCAGGTTTGGGCCCTCTTGATGGAGGTAAAACCCCACGTCCTGCTTGATTAATATTGATGATATGGGTAGTACAAGAGTAGATCTACCGCGAGATCAGGGAGGCTAAACCCTACATGCTAGCCTATGGTATGATTGTCTGTTGTCCTACGGACTAAAACCCTCGGGTTTATATAGACACCGGAGAGGGTTAGGGTTACACAAGGTCAGTTAGAAAGGAGGAGATATACATGTCCGTACTGCCTAGCTTTCCTTCCACGCCAAGTAGAGTCCCATCCGGACACGAGACGAAGTCTTCAATCTTGTATCTTCATAGTCCAACAGTCCGGCCAAAGGAATAGTCCGGCTGTCCGGAGACCCCCTAATCCAGGACTCCCTCAGTAGCCCCTAAACCAGGCTTCAATGACGATGAGTCCGGCGCGCAGTATTGTCTTCGGCATTGCAAGGCGGGTTCCTCCTCCGAATATATCACAGAAGAATTTGAATACGAGGATAGTGTCTGACCCTGTAACATAAGTTCCACATACTTCCGTAGAGAGAATAATATTTTCGCAAATCTAATTTGCTGACTTGTTTTGACAGTATGACGTTATGTCATGGCCCGGTGATTATTCGAATCGTTTCCTTTAACTAGCCCCGCACATAACGCGAGGCAGTTTTTCGACACGTCTTGTCAAAGTAGAGATCGTGTCCCCTTATTACGGGATTCTCATCAATAAGGGCGTGGGTAACCCAACCGCGCCATCGATTACGGCGCCTAGGGGATAAGCGAGTTTTACCAGGCAAGTGGGGACGCTTAGTTTCGCCCGCCCATATAAAGGGATAAGGATTCACCTTTTCATCCACGCCTTCTTCCTCCTTTGCTCATCCATTTTCGCAGACTCGAGCTCTAGCGCCCAAGTCCGCACTTCCCACCTCCACCTTCTCCAACCATGTCCAGAGCGGGAGGTAGGTGGATGGTCTCCTCCGTCACGGAGGGAGACGTCACGAAGCTGCGCGGAGCCGTATACTTAGCTGCGAATATCGCGCATCGGCTGCCCGCTGCGGGGCAAATCGTCCCTACCCCGGAACCTCACGGGAGGGTAGTTTTCCTCCACCACTTCCTCCGCGGACTGGGGTTTCCCCTCCATCCATTCGTTCGTGGTCTCATGTTTTACTACGGGCTGGACTTTCATGATCTGGCCCCGAACTTCGTCCTCAACATTTCGGCGTACATCGTCGTGTGTGAGGCTTTCCTCTGTATCCGGCCCCACTTCGGCCTGTGGTTAAAGACCTTCAATATCAAGCCTAAGGTGGTACGAGGCCAACAAGCAGAATGCGGCGGAGCCATGGTGGGCAAGATGCCCAACGTTATCTGGCTCGAAGGCTCCTTTGTGGATACAATAAAGGGATGGCAATCGGCGTGGTTCTACATCACCGAGCCGCGCGACGCCAAATGGGCGACAACCCCCGAGTTTCGATCCGGATTCCCTACACGGCTCACTTCCTGGAAAGAGAAGGTCTTGTCGTGGGGTTCATCGGTGTAGCTGGATGGACTCCAGAAATGTATCCGGAGTATGGCAAGCAAGAAGCTCAAGCTTGTAACATAGTCCAAGTTATGCTCATCCGCCGGATCCTCCCGTGTCAACAACGGGATTTTAACTTGTGGGAGTTCGACCCAGCCCGGCACCAGACTCTGAGCGAGCTCTTTGATACGACGCACAAGGATGTCTGGAAGGTGCTGTTCAAGGGCGCCGAGGTCCCTCCTTCTCTCGCCGAGGACCGCGGACTAAGCGCAAAGCGCCTAACGCGTTCGGTGAGTTTAATACGTCCCGTAGGACATTTATTTCCCCTAGCTTAATCATGCGCGGGGTCTAATCTCCATGCCTTTGACAGGACTGGGTGGAGACGTCGGGGCAGATTAATTGTCCGGCCCCTTTGCCTGAAGACACTGCGGGCGCTCTCCTGACGGAGATGCTAACTCCGGCTCCTTACAAGGTGCCGGAGAAGGCCAAGAAGGCCAAGGGAACCCGAAAGAGTTCCCGGCGCCAGGTGTTATCGGACTCATCGTCCGATAACTCTGCGGCACACTCCTCCCTCAAAGATGAGGAGGAAGAAGAAGATGCTCCCCCTCCAGGCGGGGAAGACAAGAAAAGGAAGGCCGCCCCGACTATGGGGGCCGAAGGGTCCAAGAAGGGAAGGTCTCTCCTTCCGGACAGCTCCACCATCGTCGATGAAGACGGAGACGAGTGGTTGCCCAGGGCCAAGCCCCTGGGGAGATCGTAAGTATTCGGATACCAGAGTAACTCATAGCATTCCTTTGTTGCACTGCTTTCCCTAACGCCGAACATAATTATGCAGGCGGCACGAGCCAGTATCGATGTATCATCGGATGGCTCCCCGGGCTCGTCGGACATGGATAGCGATCCAGTCCCGACCGCCACCTCCCCTCATCCTGCCGACGACGCCGAGGTGCTATCTCAAGAGGCACCGGATCGAGGGGAGACAGTCCCGGAGGCACCTCAAGGCGACCTTCCGGACTCCGGGAGCCGAGGGGACGGGGCCCCTAAGAACTCCGAGTTCGGCCCTCAGCCGAACACCATGCCGGAACCTCCAGTGGTTCTGGGCTCGGGCAGGCGGCCTCCTTCTAAGAAAGGCAAGACGCCTGTGCCGGTGGCCTCTATACATCCAGAGGCGCCGGACATTCTATTGGAAGCGCTTCGCAGCGCTTCCATCAATGAGGCGCACCGTACTATTATGACTGCGGTGGTCCAGAAGGTTCAGTCCGCCAAGAGCGGGTTGACTGAAGCCTGTGCCAGCCTTCTAACAGGCTTTGAGGTAAGTGTTTTAAAATCTAGTAGAAATATTACCGCATAGACAGTAGCCCCTGATGCTTTGTTCGGTGTTCACAAAGAAAAGCCCAACAGAGGATCAAATAATATCGCAGGAGTCTAATATAACTATGTCAATATGCATATGCAGGCTTCGCTGCTGGCGTCCGCCGCACTGACTGCGGAGGTCGCCGTAGTGAGGCAGGACCTCGAGGGGTCCAGGAAAGAGCTCGTCCTTGTCAAGAGGCAACTCAAGGAGAACAAGGGTAAGTAATACCCTGTCTATAGATATGTATATATAAAAGAAGATGCGATTGCAAAATGACAGGATCATCGTATATTCGCCAGGGGCCACGACCGAGGTGGCAACCCTGAAGCAAGAGCTAAGCAAGGCCGAAGATAACGCGGCCAAGGAGCGCACCGAGCGAGAGAAGCACGAGGCTCGGGTGAGGGAGGTGGAGCAAGAGCTCCAGACTCTCATGGCGAAGCACGAGGCGTTGGAGCTTGACTCAAAGACGCGGGAGTTTGAGCTTGCCGCGGCCCTCGAGAGCGCAAAAGGTACCAAGGCCGAAGCCCAAAGGGCCCTCCAGGAGATCGACGCAATGAAGAAGATAGCGGCGGGTAAGGCTTTCTATATGCAAAGCAAGCATGTAAAAGTAAATTACCGATTACTTACCCGAATCCGGAGCTCTCTAGGAGCATTCGGAGATTTGCCCCACGGCGTGTCCGATGCCGCACAATTTTACCAGGCCGAGGATGGAAGCTCAACGGAGAAGCTGTTCTGGTCTCAGTATGCTAAGGCCGAACACCCAGTGCCAATGAGCGACCAGCTGAAGCAGATGGTCGAGCTACATAAGGCGGTCGATCAGGCCATGAAGGGCTTTATAGTCCGGCTGTGGCCTGGCGACGCCCTTCCGAACAGCTTCTTCGGCCTGGTGAGGCGGCTTGTGGATGCCTGCCCGCGGCTGGAGGTCGTCAAGGGATCTGTCTGCATTGAGGGTGCACGTCGGGCTTTCGCCCGTGTGAAATTGCAGTGGGTCAAGCTAGACGCCGTGAAGCTGATCAAGGAGGGGCCGCCGGAGGGCAAGGAGCGCCGCCACCCCGAGATGTACTACGAGGGTGTTCTGCCGGGTGCCCGTATCATAGCGGACGAGTGTTCCAAAGATGTAATATTTGAGTGAGACTTGCTCGTTTTATCCTGTATTTATGAAAAGTTGTTTCATATGCGCTATGCAACGCTTATTTGAATTTAAAATATTACCTTCTGTTTGGCTGTTTATCCAATCTGAGAGATGGCTAGTCCTCGGCTTCTACCCCCATGCCACGAGTGCTGGGGTGTTCGGGATAAACCTGAGCACTCTTGTTCCCATGTTTGGGTCCTTCGAGGGAGGTGCTCAGCATAGCGAACAAGGCAACCGGACTAATAATGCTTTATCACTCTCACTTAGCCATAGAATCCTATAATTTTAAATTTCGGCGAAGCCCCTGGTATTCGGAAGGCCGAATTTGGGGCGCGATACACGCCTTTAAGCCGGACAGGGCCGGCCCCTCGCTCTAAGCGGCATAAGTCTTTAGGGACTCGAAAACCTCGCCGAACAGCGACCAGTCTCTCGCCTTATCATGACAGTCAGTTTTAGCTTTCTCTACTGAGGTGCTGAACAAAGCAGAACCGGGGCACAATCGTAGTAGTTCTCCTAGCGCTACCTTAGCCGATAGAGCGGAACGTAAGGTACCAAAACATAGGAGCCGGGCAAACCCAACATTTGACCAAAGACATGATTCGGAGCTGATGCATATAATGCTATAAGTTCGGGGTGCCGCACTTGTGAAAGTGTTCGGACTTTTCACACCAGTATTGTGGGGTACGTAAGCCCCTGGTGTATTGGCCGTACCAAAGTGTACGGTTGCAAGGCGTCATTAATGAACACACACACACACACACACACACACACACACACACACATATATATATATATATATATATATATATATATATATAACAAGAATGCAATAATGGTCGTAATGTCATGCATTGTTTATTCAAAAAATTGCATTAAAGCAGAGTGATACAGATAGTGTGATAAGCAAAGAGTAGGACTATGTCCCTTCCAAGGGCAAGCTGAGGAATGATATTAAATCGAATATTTCGCTCGTTACTTTAATCCACCTGGGAATTCCGTGGTATGACGTAGCTGTCTGCCTCCTTGGTTGCTGCATCATGTGTTCGGCAATAGTGCTGCCAGACAGTGTTTCCAGAGATTAATGTCCTTAAAAAAATAACCAAACGGGAAGCCCCTAGTGCGGTTTAAGCCGCGTCTTGGGGCGTGCCGCAGTTGTGCCCCCCTCCCCATCTGTGCCCATGGTATTTTTAATGCGTAATTATGTACGCGTGGCACGAGCTTCGCCGTTGGGCTGGGATTGGGGTGGCTGTCGTGTTGCTACGCGTGCTCAGATCGCGCCAGGCGGTCTATTTGCCGATTGCTCCGAGCGCGCATGAAGGTGTCCGGGCTTTGAAGCACCGAACTGGTCGATTGCCTTGAGAGGCTGCTTTGCGCTTCTGCTGCGAGGGCCGCGGTGTGCTCCTCTGTTCGGATCGAGCGCTCTGTGTTTCCATTGACTGTAATAACTCCGCGAGGTCCTGGCATCTTGAGCTTGAGGTATGCATAATGCGGTACCGCATTGAATCTAGCAAATGCGGTTCGCCCGAGCAGCGCGTGATAACCACTGCGGAACGGGACTATATCGAAGATTAAGTCTTCACT
The DNA here is from genome assembly GCF_018294505.1 of Triticum aestivum. NCBI lineage: Eukaryota > Viridiplantae > Streptophyta > Magnoliopsida > Poales > Poaceae > Triticum > Triticum aestivum. The sequence goes on from NC_057806.1 coordinate 703,739,348, forward strand.
TCGGAAGTTATCCGGGGATCCGAAGACCACTTCCAGTGTAATTGAGCCTGTGCAATGGGCCTCTACACCTGGAATGATGCCTTTAAAGGTCGTTTTTGTGGGTTTGATCCTTGAGAGGTCTATACCCATTTTGCGCACTGTGTCCTGATAAAGCAGGTTTAGGCTACTGCCACCATCCATAAGGACTCGAGTGAGGTGAAATCCGTCAATGATTGGGTCTAGGACCAGTGCGGCGAATCCGCCATGACGGATACTAGTGGGGTGGTCCCTGCGATCGAAGGTGATCGAACAGGAGGACCAAGGGTTGAACTTTGGGGCGACTGGCTCCAACGCATATACTTCCCTGAGCGCACGCTTCCGCTCCCTCTTAGGGATGTGGGTTGCGTATATCATGTTCACCGTCCGCACTTGCGGGGGAAACCACTTCTGTCCTCCGGTGTGCGGCAGCCGGGGCTCCTCCTCGTCATTGCTATGCGGCCCCTTGTCCTTGTTCTCGGCAATTAACTTGCCGGCCTGCTTGAACACCCAACAATCCCTGTTGGTGTGATTGGCTAGCTTGTCTGTGGTGCCGTGTATTTGACATGAGCGATCGAGTATACGGTCCAAGCTGGACGGACCTGGCATACTTTGTTTGAATGGCTTTTTCCGCTGACCGGGTTTAGAGCCTTTGAATCCGGCATTGACTGCCGTATCCTCGGTATTTTCGCTGTTAATGCGGCGCTTATGTTTGTTGCGACGTGACCTGCTATTGCCGTCCTTGGTATCGGAGGTACCATGGTTCTTTGATACGTTATTACTGCGAGCCAACCAGCTGTCTTCTCCCGCACAAAAGCCATAGATTTCGGCTTTTCCTGACCAAGGTGCCAGGCTAGCCACTCGTCTCGGATGTTGTGTTTGAAAGCCGCTAAGGCCTCTGCATCCGGACAGTCGACAATTTGATTTTTCTTTGTAAGGAACCAAGTCCACAATTGCCTGGCCGACTCTTCTGGCTGCTGAATTATGTGGCTCAAGTTATCGGCGTCTGGTGGTCGCACATAAGTGCCCTGAAAGTTGTCGAGGAATGCGGCTTCCATATCTTCCCAACAATTGATGGAGTCCGCTGGCAAGCTGTTAAGCCAATGTCACGCTGGTCCTTTGAGCTTTAGTGGGATATATTTGATGGTGTGTAAGTCATCACCGCGGGCTATGTGGATGTGGAGGAGGAAATCCTCAATCCATATTGCGGGATCTGTTGTGCCATCGTATGATTCAATATTTACAGGTTTGAAACCTTCTGGGAATTGATGATCCATTACTTCGTCTGTGAAGCATAAGGGGTGTGCGGCGCCTCTGTATTGGGCTATATCGCGACGCGGCTCGAATGGGTCTTGCCCGCTGTGTTCGGCCCGACCGGATTTTCTTTTACTGTATCCGGCATGACGTTTATCGTCTCGCAGAGTTGTGCACCCTTGTGATCCGTAGATCGATCTTGCATGCTTTGCTTTGTCCTCCAATATGTCTCGCAGGTCTGGCGTATCTCCCCATGCCTTTTTATTTGAATGGCGTCGGGGTGGAGGCTGAGTTTTTGGCTGGAATGCCTCTCTATCGCGGCCACGAGGTGGCCGATCAGCCGTATCATACGCTTCTTCCTCCAGTCAGGGTAGTAACCTGCACTTTGGATAATTCTTGGAGGGGTGCTCGAGTTTATATTCCTCGGCCGCGAGGACTTCAGTCCATCTGTCAGCTAGCAGATCTTGATCAGCTTGAAGCTGCTGCTGCTTTTTCTTCAGGCTATTTGTCGTGGACATAAGCCGGCGCTTGAAGCGCTCTTGTTCGACGGGATCCTCCGGTACGGCGAATTCATCATCGCCGATGCTTGCCTCGTCTTCGGAGGGGGACATGTAATTGTCATCCTCCTCTCCGTCTGCCGCTCTCTCAGGAGGGCTGGCTCCTCCATCCTCCTGCTCTAAATCTTGCTGGAGGGGATTGTTGTTGTCTTCGGCACTATCTGGAGTGTTATTATCTCCTGTGCCGGTATCACCACTTTTGCTTTGGCGGGACATAGAGCGGCGCCGCTGACGTCGGTGCTTGGGTTGCTTCTTGGAGGGGTCATCCTCCGTTATCTCGTCGCCATTGCCTTCTTTGGGTGTATCCACCATGTATATGTCATATGACGAGGTGGCTTTCCAGTGCCCTATAGGCGCTGGTTCATGTTCGTCTCCTACATCGTCGTCCATACCATCGATGTCTTCGGAGTCGAAGTCGAGCATGTCGGTTAAATCATCGACAGTGGCTACGAAGTGGGTGGTGGGTGGGCGTCGAATTTCTTCGTCGTCTGCATCCCAATCCTGTTGGCCATAGTCCGGCCAGGGCTCTCCTGACAAAGAGAGAGATTTTAGTGAATTTAGAATGTCACCGAAGGGCGAGTGCTGAAAACTATCTGCGGCGGTGAATTCCATGATCGACGCCCAACCGGATTCGATTGGCAGGGGCGCGGACGGTTCGGAGTCCGGAAAAGAGTCCGGCACATTGGGGTCACGGGCTTCGCAGAGGATTAGGCTGGTGTTCTGCTCGATCGCCGTTGAGACTGCAGCCCCTGAGGCGGTGTCTAGCCACCCGTCCTCGATTGGCGCAATTGGCTCTGAGCTAAGGGTCGGAGCTGATGCGGGCGCGGCCTCTGGGGTACCGTTCGGCGACAGAGCTAGGTCATACCCATCGTGACAGTGCAGCTCGCCCGGCTATGGCTCGAATACGTCGAAGATCAAGTCTCCGCGGATGTCGGTCGTGTTGTTCAAACTTCCAAATCTGACCTGATGGCCAGGGGCGTAGCTTTCAATCTGCTCCAGATGGCCAAGCGAATTAGCCCGCAGTGCAAAGCCGCCGAACACGAAGATCTATCCGGGGAGAAAGGTCTCACCCTGGACCGCATCGTTTTTGATGATCGGAAGAGCCATCGGGCCTAAAGGTGACGACACAGAAGAACTCTCAATAAAAGCACCAATGTTGGTGTCAAAACCGGCGGATCTCGGGTAGGGGGTCCCGAACTGTGCGTCTAGGCCGGATGGTAACAGGAGGCAGGGGACACAATGTTTTACCCAGGTTCGGGCCCTCTTGATGGAGGTAAAACCCTAGGTCCTACTTGATTAATATTTATGATATGGGTAGTGTTGGGGAACGTAGTAATTTCAAAAAATTTCCTACGCACACGCAAGATCATGGTGATGCATAGCAACGAGAGGGGAGAGTGTGATCTACGTACCCTTGTAGACCGACAGCGGAAGCGTTAGCACAACGCGGTTGATGTAGTCGTACGTCTTCACGGCCCGACCGATCAAGCACCGAAACTACGGCACCTCCGAGTTTTAGCACACGCTCAGCTTGATGACGATCCCCGGACTCCGATCCAGCAAAGTGTCGGGGAAGAGTTCCGTCAGCACCACGGCGTGGTGACGATCTTGATGTTCTACCGTCGTAGGGCTTCGCCTAAGCACCGCTACAATATTATCGAGGATTATGGGGTGGAAGGGGGCACCGCACACGGCTAAGAATATGATCACGTGGATCAACTTGTGTCTAGAGGTGCCCCCTTGCCCCCGTATATAAAGGAGCAAGGGAGGAGGAGGCCGGCCCTAGGAGGGGGCGCGCCAAGTGTGGAGTCCTACTAGGACTCCCTAGTCCTAGTAGGATTCCACCTCCCATATGGAATAGGAAAAGAGGAAGGGAAAAGGAGAAGGAAGGAAGGGGGCGCCCCCCTTCCCTAGTCCAATTCGGATCAGACCAAGGGGAGGGGTGCGGCCACCCTTGAGGCCCTTTTTCTTCTTTCCCGTATGGCCCAATAGGGCCCAATACGTATTCCCGTAACTCTCCGGTACTCCAAAAAATACCTGAATCACTCGGGACCTTTTCGATGACCGAATATAGTAATCCAATATATCGATCTTTACGTCTCGACCATTTCGAGACTCCTCGTCATGTCCCCGATCTCATCTGGGACTCCGAACTCCTTCGGTACATCAAAAATCATAAACTCATAATATAACTGTCATTGAAACCTTAAGCGTGCGGACCCTACGGGTTCGAGAACAATGTAGACATGACCGAGACACGTCTCCAGTCAATAACCAATAGCGGAACCTGGATGCTCATATTGGCTCCCACATATTCTACGAAGATCTTTATCGGTCAGACCGCATAACAACATACGTTGTTCCCTTTGTCATCGGTATGTTACTTGCCCGAGATTCGATCGTCGGTATCTTAATACCTAGTTCAATCTCGTTACCGGCAAGTCTCTTTACTCGTTCCGTAATACATCATCTCACAACTAACTCATTAGTTGCAATGCTTGCAAGGCTTATGTGATGTGCATTACCGAGAGGGCCAGAGATACCTCTCCGACAATCGGAGTGACAAATCCTAATCTCGAAATACGCCAACCCAACATGTACCTTTGGAGACACCTGTAGAGCTCCTTTATAATCACCCAGTTACGTTGTGACGTTTGGTAGCACACAAAGTGTTCCTCCGGCAAACGGGAGTTGCATAATCTCATAGTCATAGGAACATGTATAAGTCATGAAGAAAGCAATAGCAACATACTAAACGATCGGGTGCTAAGCTAATGGAATGGGTCATGTCAATCACATCATTCTCCTAATGATGTGATCCCGTTAATCAAATAACAACTCTTTTGTTTATGGTTAGGAAACATAACCATCTTCGATTAACGAGCTAGTCAAGTAGAGGCATACTAGTGACACTTTGTTTGTCTATGTATTCACACAAGTATTATGTTTCCGGTTAATACAATTCTAGCATGAATAATAAACATTTATCATGATATAAGGAAATAAATAATAACTTTATTATTGCCTCTAGGGCATATTTCCTTCAGTCTCCCACTTGCACTAGAGTCAATAATCTAGTTCACATCGCCATGTGATTTAACAGCAATAGTTCACATCACCATGTGATTAACACCCATAGTTCACATCGATATGTGATCAACACCCAAAGGGTTTACTAGAGTCAGTAATCTAGTTCACATTGCTATGTGATTAACACCCAAAGAGTACTAAGGTGTGATCATGTTTTGCTTGTGAGATAATTTTAGTCAACGGGTCTGTCACATTCAGATCCGTAAGTATTTTGCGAATTTCTATGTCAACAATGCTCTGCACGGAGCTACTCTAGCTTATTGCTCCCACTTTCAATATGTATCTAGATCGAGACTTAGAGTCATCCAGATCTGTGTCAAAACTTGCATCGACGTAACTTTTTACGACGAACCTTTTTGTCACCTCCATAATTGAGAAATATTTCCTTATTCCACTAAGGATAATTTTGACCGCTGTCCAGTGATCTACTCTTAGATCACTATTGTACTCCCTTGCTTAACACAGTGTAGGGTATACAATAGATCTGGTACACAGCATGGCATACTTTATAGAACCTATGGCTGAGGCATAGGGAATGACTTTCATTCTATTTCTATCTTCTGCCGTGGTCGGGCTTTGAGTCTTACTCAATTTCACACCTTGCAACACAGGCAAGAACTCTTTCTTTGACTGTTCCATTTTGAACTAATTCAAAATCTTGTCAAGGTATGTACTCATTGAAAAAACTTATTAAGCGTCTTGATCTATCTCTATAGATCTTGATGCTCAATATGTAAGCAGCTTTACCGAGGTCTTTCTTTGAAAAACTCCTTTCAAATATTCCTTTATGCTTTCCAGAAAATTATACATTATTTCCGATCAACAATATGTTGTTCACATATACTTATCAGAAATGTTGTAGTGCTCCCACTCACTTTCTTGTAAATACAGGCTTCACCGTAAGTCTGTATAAAACTATATGCTTTGATCAACTTATCAAAGCGTATATTCCAACTCCGAGATGCTTGCACCAGTCCATAGATGGATCGTTGGAGCTTGCATATTTTGTTAACACCTTTAGGATTGACAAAACCTTCTGGTTGCATCATATACAACTCTTCTTTAAGAAATCCATTAAGGAATGCAGTTTTGTTTATCCATTTGCCAGATTTCATAAAATGCGGCAATTGCTAACATGATTCGGACAGACTTAAGCATATATACGAGTGAGAAAATCTCATCGTAGTCAACACCTTGAACTTGTCGAAAACCTTTTGCGACAATTCTAGCTTTGTAGATAGTAACACTACTATCAGCGTCCGTCTTCCTCTTGAAGATCCACTTATTTTCTATGTATTGCCGATCATCGGGCAAATCTATCAAAGTCCATACTTTGTTCTCATACATGGATCATATCTCAGATTTTATGACCTCAAACCATTTCGCGGAATCTGGGCTCATCATCGCTTCCTCATAGTTCGCAAGTTTGTCATGGTCTAGTAACATGACTTCCAGAACAGGATTACTGTACCACTCTGGTGCGGATCTCACTCTGGTTTACCTATGAGATTCGGTAGTAACTTGATCTGAAGTTACATGATCATCATCATTAGCTTCCTCACTAATTGGTGTAGTAGTCACAGGAACAGATTTCTGTGATGAACTACTTTCCAATAAGGGAGCAGGTACAGTTACCTCATCAAGTTCTACTTTCCTCCCACTCACTTCTTTCGAGAGAAACTCCTTCTCTAGAAAAACCCCGAATTTAGCAACAAAAGTCTTGCCTTCGGATTTGTGCTAGAAGGTGTACCCAACAGTCTCCTTTGGGTATCCTATGAAGACATATTTCTCCGATTTGGGTTTGAGCTTATCAGGATGAAACTTTTTCATATAAGCATCACAATCCCAAACTTTAAGAAACGACAACTTTGGTTTCTTGCCAAACCACAGTTCAGATTGTGTCATCTCAACGGACTTAGATGGTGCCCTTTTAAACGTGAATGCAGCTGTCTTTAATGCATAACCCCAGAACGATAGTGGTAGATCGATAAGACACATCATAGATCGCACCATATCTAATAATGTACGATTATAATGTTCGGACACACCATGATGCTGTGGTGTTCCAGGTGGCGTGAGTAGTAAACTATTTCACATTGTTTTAACTGAAGGACAAACTCGTAACTCAAATATTTTACCTCTGCGATCATATCGTAGAAACTTTTATTTTCTTGTTACGATGATTCTCCACTTCACTCTGAAATTCTTTGAACTTTTCAAATATTTCAGACTTGTGTTTCATTAAGTAGATATACCCATATCTGCTCAAATCATCTGTGAAGGTCAAAAAATAATGATACCCGCCGCGAGCCTTAAAACTCATCGGATCTCATACATTAGTATGTATTATTTCCAATAAGTCAGTTGCTCGCTCCATAGTTCTGGAGAACGGCGTTTTAGTCATCTTGCCCATGAGGCATGGTTCACAAGCATCAACTGATTCATAATCAAGTGATTCCAAAAACCCATTAGCATGGAGTTTCTTCATGCGCTTTACACCAATATGACCTAAACGGCAGTGCCACAAATAAGTTGCACTATCATTATTAACTTTGCATCTTTTGGCTTCAATATTATGATTATGTGTATCACTACGATCAAGATCCAACGAACTATTTTCATTGGGTGTGTAACCATATAAGGTTTTATTCATGTAAACAGAACAACAATTTATTCTCTTACTTAAATGAATAACCGTATTACAATAAACATGATCAAATCATATTCATGCTCAACGCAAACACCAAATAACACTTATTCAGGTTCAACACTAATCCCGAAAGTATAGGGAGTGTGCGATGATGATCATATCAATCTTGGAACCACTTCCAACACACATCGTCACTTCACCCTTAACTAGTCTCTGTTTATTCTGCAACTCCCGTTTCGAGTTACTAATCTTAGCAACTGAACTAGTATCAAATACTGAGGGGTTGCTATAAACACTAGTAAAGTACACATCAATAACATGTATATCAAATATACTTATGTTCACTTTGCCATCCTTCTTATCTGCCAATCACTTGGGGTAGTTCCGCTTCCAGTGACCAGTCCCTTTGCAGTAGAAACACTTAGTCTCAGGCTTAGGACCAGACTTGGGCTTCTTCACTTGAGCAGCAACTTGCTTGCTGTTCTTCTTGAAGTTCCCCTTCTTCCCTCTGCCCTTTTCTTGAAACTAGTGGTCTTGTCTACCATCAACACTTGATGTTTTTCTCGATTTCTACCTTCGTCAATTTCCGCATTACGAAGAGCTTGGGAATCGTTTCCGTTATCCCTTGCATATCATAGTTCATCACGAAGTTCTACTAACTTGGTGATGGTGACTAGAGAATTCTGTCAATCACTATCTTATCTGGATGATTAACTCCCACTTGATTCAAGCAATTGTAGTACTCAGACAATCTGAGCACATGCTCACTAGTTGAGCGATTTTCCTCCATCTTTTAGCTATAGAACTTGTTGGAGACTTAATATCTCTCAACTCGGGTATTTGCTTGAAATATTAACTTTAACTCCTGGAACATCTCATATGCTCCATGACGTTCAAAACGTCTTTGAAGTCCCGATTCTAAGCCATTAAGCATGGTGCACTAAACTATCAAGCAGTCATCATATTGAGCTAGCCAAATGTTCATAACGTCTGCATCTGCACCTGCAATAGGTCCGTCACCTAGCGGTGCATCAAGGACATAATTCTTCTGTGCAGCAATGAGGATAAACCTCAGATCACGGATCCAATCCGCATCATTGCTACTAACATCTTTCAACACAATTTTCTCTAGGAACATATCAAAATAAACACAGGGAAGCAACAACGCGGGCTATTGATCTACAACATAATTTGGAAAATACTACCAGGACTAAGTTCATGATAAATTTAAGTTCAATTAATCATATTACTTAAGAACTCCCACTTAGATAGACATCCCTCTAATCCTCTAAGTGATTACGTGATCCAAATCAACTAAACCATGTCCGATCATCACGTGAGATGGAGTAGTTTCATTGGTGAACATCGCTATGTTGATCATATCTGCTATATGATTCACGCTCGACCTTTCGGTCTCCGTGTTCCGAGGCCATATCTGTATATGCTTGGCTCGTCAAGTATAACTTGAGTATTCTGCGTGTGCAACTGTTTTGCACCTGTTGTATTTGAACGTAGAGCCTATCACACCCGATCATCACGTGGTGTCTCAGCACGAAGAACTTTTGCAACGGTGCATACTCAGGGAGAACACTTCTTGATAATTAGTGAGAGATCATCTTTTAATGCTACCGTCAATCAAAGCAAGATAAGATGCATAAAAGATAAACATCACATGCAATCAATATAACTGATATGATATGGCCACCATCATCTTGTGCTTGTGATCTCCATCTTCGAAGCACCGTCATGATCACCATCGTCACCGGCGCGACACCTTGATCTCCATCGTAGCATCGTTGTCATCTCACCAATCTTATGCTTCCACGACTATCGCTTGCTTGGTGATAAAGTAAAGCATTACAGCGCGATTGCATTGCATACAATAAAGCGACAACCATATGGCTCCTGCCAGTTGCCGATAACTCGGTTACAAAACATGATCATCTCATACAATAAAATTTAGCATCATGTCTTGACCCTATCACATCACAACATGCCCTGCAAAAACAAGTTAGACGTCCTCTACTTTGTTGTTGCAAGTTTTACGTGGCTGCTACGGGCTTAAGCAAGAACCAATCTTACCTACGCATCAAAACCACAACGATAGTTTGTCAAGTTGGTGTTGTTTTAACCTTCGCAAGGACCGGGCGTAGCCACACTCGGTTCAACTAAAGTTGGAGAAACTGTCACCCGCTAGCCACCTTTGTGCAAAGCACGTCGGGAGAACCGGTCTCGCGTAAGCGTACGCGTAATGTCGGTCCGGGCCGCTTCGTCCAACAATACCGCCGAACCAAAGTATGACATGCTGGTAAGCAGTATGACTTATATCGCCCACAAATCACTTGTGTTCTACTCGTGCATATAACATCAACATATAAAACCTAGGCTCGGATGCCACTATTGGGGAACGTAGTAATTTCAAAAAATTTCCTACGCACACGCAAGATCATGGTGATGCATAGCAACGGGAGGGGAGAGTGTGATCTACGTACCCTTGTAGACCGACAGCGGAAGCGTTAGCACAACGCGGTTGATGTAGTCGTACGTCTTCACGGCCCGACCGATCAAGCACCGAAACTAGGGCACCTCCGAGTTTTAGCACACGTTCAGCTCGATGACGATCCCCGGACTCCGATCCAGCAAAGTGTCGGGGAAGAGTTCCGTCAGCATGACGGCGTGGTGACGATCTTGATGTTCTACCGTCACAGGGCTTCGCCTAAGCACCACTACAATATTATCGAGGATTATGGTGGAAGGGGGCACTGTGCACGGCTAAGAATATGATCACGTGGATCAACTTGTGTCTAGAGGTGCCCCCTTTCCCCCGTATATAAAGGAGCAAGGGAGGAGGAGGCCGGCCCTAGGAGGGGGCGCACCAAGTGTGAAGTCCTACTAGGACTCCCTAGTCCTAGTAGGATTCAACCTCCCATATGGAATAGGAAAAGCGGAAGGGAAAAGGAGAAGGAACAAAGGGGGCGCCCCCCTTCCCTAGTCCAATTCGGACCAGACCAAGGGGAGGGGTGTGGCCACCCTTGAGGCCCTTTTTCTTCTTTCCCGTATGGCCCAATAAGGCCCAATAAGTATTCCCGTAACTCTCCGGTACTCCAAGAAATACCCGAATCACTCGGAACCTTTCCGATGTCCGAATATAGTCATGCAATATATCGATCTTTACGTCTCGACCATTTCGAGACTCCTCGTCATGTCCCCGATCTCATCCGGAACTCCGAACTCCTTCGGTACATCAAAACTCATAAACCCATAATATAACTGTCATTGAAACCTTAAGCGTGTGGACCCTACGGGTTCGAGAACAATGTAGACATGACCGAGACACGTCTCCAGTCAGTAACCAATAGCGAAACCTGGATGCTCATATTGGCTCCCACATATTCTAAGAAGATCTTTATCGGTCAGACCAAATAACAACATACGTTGGTCCCTTTGTCATCGGTATGTTACTTGCCCGAGATTCGATCGTCGGTATCTTAATACCTAGTTCAATCTCGTTACCGGCAAGTCTCTTTACTCGTTCCGTAATACATCATCTCACAACTAACTCATTAGTTGCAATCCTTGCAAGGCTTATGTGATGTGCATTACCGAGAGGGCCCAGAGATACCTCTGCGACAATCGGAGTGACAAATCCTAATCTCGAAATACGCCAACCCAACATGTACCTTTGGAGACACCTGTAGAGCTCCTTTATAATCACCCAGTTACGTTGTGACGTTTGGTAGCACACAAAGTGTTCCTCCGGCAAACGGGAGTTGCATAATCTCATAGTCATAGGAACAGGTATAAGTCATGAAGAAAGCAATAGCAACATACTAAACGATCGTGTGTTAAGCTAATGGAATGGTTCATGTCAATCACATCATTCTCCTAATGATGTGATCCCGTTAATCAAATAACAACTCTTTTGTTTATGGTTAGGAAACATAACCATCTTCGATTAACGAGCTAGTCAAGTAGAGGCATACTAGTGACACTTTGTTTGTCTATGTATTCACACAAGTATTATGTTTCCGGTTAATACAATTCTAGCATGAATAATAAAAATTTATCATGATATAAGGAAATAAATAATAACTTTATTATTGCCTCTAGGGCTTATTTCCTTCAGGTAGTACAAGAGTAGATCTACCGCGAGATCAGGGAGGCTAAACCCTAGAAGCTAGCCTATGGTATGATTGTCTATTGTCCTACGGACTAAAACCCTCTGGTTTATATAGACACCGGAGAGGGTTAGGGTTACACAAGGTCGGTTACAAAGGAGGAGATATACATGTCCGTACTGCCTAGCTTGCCTTCCACGCCAAGTAGAGTCCCATCCGGACACGAGACGAAGTCTTCAATCTTGTATCTTCATAGTCCAACAGTCCGGCTGTCCGGAGACCCCCTAATCCAGGACTCCCTCATCGGCCGTGTAGTTTAAGCTTCCAAACCTGGTGGCCAGGGGCGTAACTTTCGATCTGCTCCAGATGGCCAAGCGAGTTGGCCCGTAGTGCGAAGCCGCCGAACACAAAGATCTGTCCGGGGAGAAAAGTCTCACCCTGGACTGCATCGCTATCGATGATCGTAGAAGCCATCAAGCCTAATGGCGACAACACAGAGGAACTCTCAATGAAAGCACCAATGTCGGTGTCAAAACCGGCGGATCTCGGGTAGGGGGTCCCGGACTGTGCGTCTAAGGAGGATGGTAACAGGAGGCAGGGGACACGATGTTTTACCCAGGTTCGGGCCCTCTTGATGGAGGTAAAACCCTACGTCCTGCTTGATTTATTCTTGATGATATGGGTTTTACAAGAGTTGATCTACATGAGATCGGAGAGGCTAAACCCTAGAACATAGCCTATGGTATGATTGTATGTTGTCCTACGGACTGAAACCCTCCGGTTTATATAGACACCGGAGGGGGCTAGGGTTACACAAGGTCGGTTACAAAGGAGGAGATATACATATCTGTATTGCCTAGCTTGCCTTCCACGCCAAGTAGAGTCCCATCCGGACATGGGACGAAGTCTTCAATCTTGTATCTTCATAGTCCAACAGTCCGGCTGTCCGGAGACCCCCTAATCCAGGACTCCCTCATCGGCCGTGTAGTTTAAGCTTCCAAACCTGACCTGGTGGCCAGGGGCGTAACTTTCGATCTGCTCCAGATGGCCAAGCGACTTGGCCCGTAGTGCAAAGCCGCCGAACACAAAGATCTGTCCGGGGAGAAAAGTCTCACCCTAGACCGCATCGCTATTGTTGATCGTAGGAGCCATCAAGCCTAACGGCGATGACACAGATGAATTCTCAATGAAAGCACCAATGTCGGTGTCAAAACTGGCGGATCTTGGGTAGGGGGTCCCGGACTGTGCGTCTAAGGAGGATGGTAACAGGAGGCAGGGGACACAATGTTTTACCCAGGTTCGGGCCCTCTTGATGGAGGTAAAACCCTACGTCCTACTTGATTTATTCTTGATGATATGGGTATTACAAGAGTTGATCTACATGAGATCGGAGAGGCTAAACCCTAGAACATAACCTATGGTATGATTGTATGTTGTCCTACGGACTGAAACCCTCCGGTTTATATAGACACCGGAGGGGGCTAGGGTTACACAAGGTCGGTTACAAAGGAGGAGATATACATATCCGTATTGCCTAGCTTGCCTTCCACGCCAAGTAGAGTCCCATCCGGACACGAGACGAAGTCTTCAATCTTGTATCTTCATAGTCCAGCAGTCCGGCCAAAGGATAGAGTTCAGCTGTCCGGAGACCCCCTAATCCAGGACTCCCTCAAACGGCTCCTGTGTATTTCTGGCGATCTCGAACTCGACCACCATGGGAGGGGGTTTATATCCGCGTCCACTGGCGTGCTACGCCGTGCCCCCGACGCACCCCCCTCGCGCACTTCCCCACGTCCCCTCGCTCCCGGCGCGCACGCACGCGATCCACGCGACCAGGTCCAGCGCCCGACATGGTCCACACCCGCGCCTACTGCGCCAACTAACACACGCACACGCCTTCGTGCCACACATGCACGCACACAACCCCTCTGACACGCACACACACGCGTGCCCGAGCCCACCACAGTCGGACCCGACGCGGCCACCGCGCGCACCATGCCTGACCCGTCCTGAGCCGTGGCTTATTGCCTAACATTCTTCCCTCTAAGCCATGACCTCATCGCCCATCCAGACAGGACTTCAGCTTGTCATCAACCGCCAGGGAGAACACCCTTCTTCATCTCTGGCGACCCACGCCGTCTGCTCCGGCTCTGGTCACACACGCCGAGTAGCCTCCAGCGACAACGCTGGAAGGATGTAGCCGAACTCGAGCACGGACTCGAGCACAACGGCGACATACGCCTCCTCCCGATGTCAACCGCACACTCGTACGCACGCCCGTGATCCCGACGCACCCGACGCGTCCCATGCACATCCATAACACGCACCGGTCGCGCCCGGCTCGCCGCCGCGGCTTATCGCCCTGCACCGCTGCGGCCTCAACCGCAGAGCCGCACCTCCATGTCGCCACGCCGCTGTGTGTCGTCGCCGTGCCTCTGCATCTGCCGCACGAACGGTGTCACAACGAGCCACAGCCGCGGCCGCCCCCGTGCTCACCGAGGACTCGCCGCGCCACAGCCCCGAGCCGCGAGGCTCTTATACCAAAAGTTGGGACAAACCCACCGGCGACATACACCGAACCTCCCTCTGGCGATGAACGCCGGACGAAGGTAGAAGAAGATGAACAGATTTTTCCAGCGACGAACGCCCCGGCCGCCGAATGGCCTATATGTTGCCTTCTATTCAACTCAACTACTCAAATACGCAGACATGGAGGTACACACGCACACACGCAGCATAACCCCGAAAGAACTCTCACATCAACTGGGCGCATACCACGGTCCCGACGGCGACCACATCTTCCTCAGGCCCCTCCCCCTCAGATCGGCACATACCGTCACCGTGACACAGCAACAAACCTCTGACCGTCACATCACCATCCAGAGACCGATATCTCATTGACAAGTGAGTGGTTTGGTATTGAGGAATGGACTATTGGGGATCTGCCAAAGCGTCCATCCCCAACAATCAAAAAGTGTTATTGGAGAGCCCCCATAAGGGGTTATTTAGGGATTATTTTGGGAAGCGGTTTTAGATGCTCTAAGAAAAGGGTAGCAAATCCACATGTCACATGATGCCATGACTTCTTGGATGATGGTTGGCTCTCCAACATGGCATTGGTGTTTCCCTTGCAAAACATGTGGACAGTGCTTTCATTCCTGGTGCATGCAATCGATACATACAAGCATATTGCGAAACCCTCTTGCTTCCCTAGGTGCCAAGAATCGGTTGTGTCATTGCCATTTGGTTCTCTCAAGCAATTTTCTCTGAATACCATCACCATCACATTGATAAATCTGACCATTGGTTCAAGACATGTGTTCTCAGACATCCATCTGGAGATACTCATATATCGCATCAGTAGGTGCACCATATTCAAGTATCATGATGAGAATAATGCATTTTTGAAGGGAATACAGTCTAATTAGCATAGTGCAATCCCTATTTAGCATGAAGTAAGCATCAAAATGCTTCACACTCTCCATAATGCACTACAATAAATGCCTTCACAATTAGCAGCGACACCTAAACATGCTATCATGGAAGGGTTAGATTAGCTACAAAGGTGTCTTGGAAGAGTAGAACATGACCCTCTGCCCTACGTCAATTAAGAACTTGATTCCTAGGTGCACTAGTTCGACGAAGAGATGGTGATACAAGTGTAATTTGTATAGTAGATATTGGTTTTTGCAATAAGAACAATAAAAAACATCAAGGTAGCAATTGATAAAACAAAGCACAAATGGTATTGCAATGCTTAAAAATGAGGCCTAGGGTCTGTACTTTTGCTAGTGCAATCTCTCAACAGTGCTAATATAATTGAATCATATAACCACCCCTCAAAGTGCGATGAAGAATCACTCCAAAGTTCCTATCTAGCGGAGAACATAAGAATAAATTGTTTGTAGGGTACAAAACCACCTCGAAGCTATTATTTCCGTTCGATCTATTCAAGAGTTCGTACTAAAATAACACAAAACTATTCTTTCCGTTCGACCTATCCTAGAGTTTGTACTAAAATAACACCAAAGCAAATTCATATTCATAATACTCAATCCAACACAAAGAACTTCAAAGAGTGCCCCAAAATTTCTACCGGAGAAACAAAGACAAGAACGTGCATCAACCCCTATGCGTAGATTACCCCAATGTCGAGAATCCGCGAGTTGAGTGCCAAAACATATATCAAGTGAATCAATACGATATCCCATTGTCACCACGAGTATTCAATTGCAAGACATATATCAAGTGCTCTCAAATCCATAAAAGTATTCAATCCGATAACAACGAAATCTCAAAGGGAAAAACTCAATTCATCAAAACTAAATAGAGAGGGGAAAACACCATATGATCCGACTATATTAGTAAAGCACGCGATACATAAAGATCGTGACATCTCAAGAACATGAGAGAGAGAGAGAGATTAAACACATAGATACTGGTACAAACCCTCAGCCCCGAGGGTAGAATACTCCCTCCTCATCGTGGTGGCCGCTGGGATGATTAAGATGGCCACCGGAGATGATTCCCCCCTCCGGCAAGGTGCCGAAAAGGGTCTAGATTGGTTTTCGGTGGCTACAGAGCCTTGCGGCAGCGGAACTTCTGATCTAGGTTAACCCCGAAGGGTTTTGGAATATTTGTGAATTTATAGGGTAAAGAGGGGGTGCGGGAGGCCACCAGGTGGGCACAAACCACCTGGGCGCTGGGTCAATAGGTTAGTCCCAAAAAAGGATATGAAGTTTCTATAAAATGATTGTAAAACATCCAAGAATGGTAATATAATGACATGAATACTTCATAAATTATAGATACGTTGGAGACGTATCAACAACATACGGTTCACTCGGATGAACTGTTTGTGATGAGGAGGAACAATAGAAATGGGCAGCTAGATAAAGGTGTGTGCGATTGAGGGCATACGCTTCAGAAGGATTAACTATTTGCGATTAGGAAATAGAACAGAAACGGGTCAGCCAGATCAAAGTGTCTGCGATTGATGGCATACACTTTACACAGATGAACTATCGGCGATTAGCCACAACAAACTGAAATAGTTAGATAGATCAACGTGTGTACGCTAGATGGGCTCACACATTCTAATTAAAAGAAGCGTGTGCGATGGTAATAACGAGCGCGCACGGTTGTTGGAACAAGACGTGTTCTGACATTGCCTATTGCGGTGCACCCTATGGTGCAAACGCCACATACGTGGCCGAGAAGGCATACATGCCCACGTTACGCCTTTCGGGAATAGTGCCGCACTTATAACCATCAATAAATTTTGAGCCTGCGTCCCGTCACGTTCCGAATTGCAAACCTGTTCACACCGATCAAAACCTAAACAGTTTCCCACTTAGGAGCGTACAAGTACTCGGTTATAAATACTACTACTCCAAGATGACTGCACATTCCTGCTCAACTCCTCATCCACAAAAATAAACAAGTCATTCATCATCGTTCCCTTGCGTCTGCCATGGCGAGCATGAGTTCTGGGTCGAAAGATTGCCACCAGGGAGATGTGAGCATGGAAGCGAAAGCACGAGAGATGTCTCGCCTCGCCACGAACGCAGCTGGCATGTCCCGCCGCGCGACCGTAGCAGCACAGAGGTCCCGCCGCGCCGCCGAAGCAGCCAAGAGTTCCCGCCACGTCGTCGATGCAGCAGACTGGTCCGACCGCGCCATGCAAGCAGAAGAGATGTCCCGCCCCACTGCGAATGCAGCAGAGATGTCCTCCCGCGCCACGGCGGCTTGGGAAAATGTCTCGCGGGTAGGCAAGGACTCTTACAGGCGCATGCATGCGATCGTCCGTAGCCAGATGGATCATATCTCTAGCTGGGCGAGGTTGCAGGATGACATGAAAGCCTCTTTTGAACATGCCACTGGCCTCATCCAGCAACTAAATGAGAACAATGCGAAGCTCCTGGCCGAGCGCGACATGCTGTGGGCGAAGTTCGTTGGAAGTGCGGAGCACTAAGAGGAGACCACTGCCTTGTTGAAGAGGACCGATGTCATCCTCAAGAAGCTTATGGACGAGAATGCCATGTTGCACGTCGAGCGTAGAAGGCTGGTGGAGGAATCCGTGGATTCTCACAAGCAGCATCTTGAGGACAAGAAAGAGCTCATCGCCGCTTGCCACAGAGACTAGTTCCCGCGGCCTGCAGCAACACATCAATAAAGTAGATATCAGCGAGCCAGATCGTTGTCTTCCTTCTTCTTTTGCCCTTGTGTATTTCGGGCGTTGCCACATGTGGATTTTTTAATTATGTTCCTAAATATGTAAGACAATTATTATCCACTGTCATCGTCCTTATATTCATCATGCTTGCTATAACTCACAGTCGATGCTATATAGGTCCGTCGGATCTTACATCAAGATCCATGCAAAACTTTCTTTTCAGATTTTCATTTTTATCTCTTAAATCTTAGTCCAGTGAGACATATAGCCACGACGTAGAACAGGGGCTCGGGTGCCATTAATGGAGACGTTGGGAGGGAGGTGCGCGGCGGGTAGAGGTCAAAGGGCTCTTCTCTAATTGAGCACACGCAGGGGTCTGATCGCACGCCTCCCGTACGCAAATAGCTACCCCGCACGACACCTCACAGCCAATAAAAAGGGGACATGTGGCGACACATAATATGTAAGTAGAACGCCCACGGTTTCAATAATACTTGCATTTCCGATTTGTAACGTGACATTACTTGTTCAAAATGACTTTGTTGATTGTTAATGTGTGCGCCTACACAAATTGGACAGAAAAATTACCACAACATGTTGGTGCCATGTCACGACACCATGCCATGTTTCATGATTTTCAGGCATGTTTTGGATTTACAGGAATTAAAAAACCATGTTTCTCAATCTTTCCGGCCGAGCCATGACGCCCAGATATTTCAATTTCATTCTCATTTCTTGCATGGGACCTAGAAATTCACCCAAAGACACACATATGATTTTTCAACAAACTTTGGTGCAATGGAGCATGTCCTTGTAGCTCAAATTTGAAATGTGCACATTAAATGGCCAGAAACTCAATTAATGTATAAAAAAGGCCAAACAAACCCGGAATAATTTCAAAATTTAGGACGCTACTTCTATTTGGTCTAATCTGCCTATGTAAAAAAATTAAGGCGGGAGAATGCAGTGTTTGTATGTAATTTTGCACACGGAGGTGACACATTCCTCTTGGAACCACGTCACTTCTTGAGGGAAGCTGTGGTTTGCAAGAAGCTTACACGAAAGCTTGTCCTGATTCGACCAAAAAATTTACCGCAGCATGTTGGAGCCATGTCATGACACCATGCCAAGTTTCATGATTTTCAGGCGTGTTTTGGATTTATAGGAATTAAAAAGCAAATTTCTCAATCTTTCCGGCCGAGCCACGGTGCCCAAATGTTTGAATTTCGTTCCCATTTCTTGCATGGGACCTAGAAATTCAATCAAGGACACACATGTGATTTTTCAACAAAATTTGGTGCACTGGACCATGTGCTTTTAGTTCAAATTTGAATTATGCACATTAAATGTCTAGAAACTCAATTAATGTATAAAAAGGCCAAATGAACCCGGAATAATTCCAAAATTTAGCACTATACTTCTATTTGGTCTAATCTGCCTGTGTAAAATAATTAAGACGGGAGAAGGCACTGTACGTATGTCGTTTCACACATGGAGGTGACACGTTCCCTCTTGGAACGACGAGCCTTCTTGAGGGAAGGACCGGTTTGCAAGAAACTTACACCAAAGCTTGTCCCGATTCGGCTAAAAACATTACCGCAGAATGTTGGTGCCAGGTCATGACACCATGCCAAGTTTCATGATTTTCAGGCGTGTTTTGGATTTACAGGAATTAAAAAACCAAGGTTCTCAATCTTTTCGGCCGAGCCACGACACCCAGATGTTCTAATTTCATTCCCTTTTCTTGCATGAGAACTAGAAATTCACCCAAAGACACACATGTGTTTTTTCAGCAAACTTTGGTGCACTAGAGCATGTTCTTGTAGTTCAAATTTGAATTATGCACATTAAATGCCCAGAAACTCAATTAATGTATAAAAAAGTCCAAACGAATCCAGAATAATTTCAAAATTTAGGACGCTACTTCTATTTGCTCTAATATGCCTGTGTAAAAAAATTAAGGCGGGAGAAGGCAGTGTACGTCTGTCGTTTTGCACACGGAGGTGACACGTTCCCTCTCGGAACCACGAGCCTTCTTGAGGGAAGCTCCGGTTTGCATGAAGCTTACAACAAAGCTTGTCCCAATTCGGCCAAAAAATATACCGTAGCATGTTGGTGGCATGTCATGACACCATGCCAGGTTTCATGATTTTCAGGCGTGTTTTCGATTACAGGAATTAAAAAACCAAGTTTCTCAATCTTTCCGGCCGAGCCACGATGCCCATATGTTTGAATTTCATTCCCATTTCTTGCATGGGACCTATAAATTCACCCAAAGACACACATGTGATTTTTCATCAAACTTTGGTGCACTGGAGCTTGTGCTTGTAGTTCAAATTTGAATTATGTACATGAAATGCCCAGAAACTCAATTAATGCATAAAAATGCCAAACGAACCCGGAATAATTCCAAATCTAAACACAACACTCATGTACTAGTTGCATGTTCACTGTACGTATATGTTCTAGCAATTCAAACACCATCCTTTCCCTCCGTAACACCATTTTGTCTTTCAAAACATAATGAAAAATATCATGTATACCACAAAGAGTTTACTAGAAAGAATCGTGCAGGATGCGATATAAAATATCTTGGCATACCGTGTTGTCTGGCTTACGCAGGAAGCTTCGTCGTCTAAAGTCCATCGCCCCCGCTTGAACCACACTTGCGCGCTAGTTTCTCGCGGCACCGAGCGAAAAAAATTTCCACCGCGGAAATATCTATCTTCACGCCCCCTCCCTCCCACCAAAAGCCACATTTCCACTGTTCCTCCTTGCTTTCCAAGTTCAAACCGTCACTGTTGCTTACTGGCAGCTGGTCAGCCTCCTCGCCGGCGGCGGTTCTTCTTGCAGCGTCTCCTTCTCGCTGCCTACCCTTGTTCTTGCAGCACCGCCTCCTCGCCGACGACCCTTCTTCTTGCAGCGCCGCCTCCTCGCCGGTGACCCTTCTTCTTGCTGCGTGGCCTCCTTGCCGGCGACCATTCTTCTTGCTACGCAGCCTCATTGATATGGTCAGGTAATCCACACCCCACCCACACCATCCTCCTGCTTTCCCGTACCACATGGCCCGACCGACGGCGCTACAACTTCCGCCGAAATCACTGTTCCCCTCCTCCAATTAAGTGCTGCCCACAACCATTTTGCATGCAGTATAAGATGGAGCTCAGTAGCATGCGGTCGCACACGCGCACGAGGTCACTATGGCTGCCATGCGTGCCGACCGCCAAATCTTGGAGGAGCATCTCGTCTTCGAGGCCACCGTTGACACCGCTACGTGGTTGTCTACTTTAAAATATAGTTCGTGTTGTTTTCTCGAGGACACCGCCAGTGCCTTCTAGTGATTTGTCCTCTGTAATGTTAATATGCAATTTGATGTTCAGTTAACAGTTTGGTCCTCTGAAATGTAATGTTCAGTTAACACTTTGGTCCAAAAATTGCTACATTTCGTAGTACTGTTCTCAAGCATTCGTTGTTTTGGTAACTGTCTTATCTTCTAGTACATGTTTCTATTCTGCAATGTCATGCTCAGTTAACTATTTTGGTTCATTTGGTCTGCTTTCCATTTAACTGTTTGGTTCAGTTCTGCAATTTGATTTCCAACTGTTGTGGGTACAATTTTGTATTGTTATGCATACGACACCAATCGAATTTGGCTGTACTCAATACATATTCTACTGATAGTGTGGCAACTCTCAGTTAACCTGATCAAGATCTTCCTTATGTGTGTTGCAGGGAAACAATGGGGGACACTGTGGTTTACCATCGAGGTTTGTTCAAGCATGGTCCTTTGGCTAATAGCACATTATTGTGCACTTGCAGGAATCATTCTAATATTTAGGTTTCTTACATTGGCCTTGCGCATGTAGGTCCTGCTATCAGAGGCTTAGACCCATTGTTCGACCCATTTTGCACATGGGGAATGAGATGTCCATGAATATCAGTCAAGTCAAGAAACTCAAAAAGATTGTTAGGATGAAGAAACTTGCGACGAATAGCAGTAAGATCTTTGTTTGCACAATGAAGAAGACATCAGTCAACTATAGGATGGCACTAACTCTTTTACCTTGTTTTTACCCCTTGCGCCATTTCAAAATTTATAACAACGATTTATGCATATCTTTGCTTTCAGTACTTTTCAAAGCAGTTCAGCGATGATTACCTCTCAAACCACCTGCATGGTCATGAGGCGAGGAAGGTATTCATTCAACACCCACAGTACCATATTTAAGTCTTGCTAAAGAGGACGAAGGTTGGGCGCGCAATTATCCATTGCCATTGGCCTAAAGTTGCAAGGACATTCACCATCATTGAATGCTCAATATTTGCCTTCTGCTTCTGCGTTTTCCTAGATGAGATTCATCTGTCTATTTACCGTGTATGATGCTACTTTCCAAAGGTTTTTGATGTTGCATGTGAAACTTGGTGCTATTGTGTAATGGCGTAACTGAGTGCCGAAGGTATCTGATGTAATTCGATTATGAAATCCTGGTTGCTGTTATACAGATATGAAATATTTGGTGTGTATTATAAGAAATATCAATTTGATTAGTACATGGATTATCCATAATGGGCTAATTACCCTGCTTATTGGGGTTTTCTATTGCAGACGGTTACTTAGATAGCACCGTGGGCGATGAACTCAAACAACCTGCAAGGTTTCTAGAAAGTAGGTGTGTTCGATCAACTAACAATCACACACGGCTTCCGGCAGCGATCTGTTTGCGTTAGGCCACCTTGCACAAACATTTCCACACAAAGAACTGTGTGTGATATACATACGAATGGAAATGATTTTCTGGGATTCATCGTGTGGGGTGTACATACGAATGGAAGCAATTGTGTTTTGATGCCCCACTATATTGCACATGAGCTCATTTTGTGTGTCAGAAGGGCCTATCCCTGACGGTTTCTGGGTCGTGTGGGAAGGACCCCCCTATCGCCCACACTCACTTGGCGACGGTTCCAAATGCCGTCGCAGAAAGGGGTTAAAAACCGTTTGTATAGCCCATCGTTGTACCAGTGTTCCCATTTAGAGAGAAGCTTTCCTGCAAAAAATCTTAAACGAGAGTTGTATAGCAAAACATGATCACCTACATTAAACTCACGCTTTTGTATCCTTTTGTCATGCCAGCTTTTAACCTTTTCTTTAAACAACTTGTCATTCTCACAGGCTTGGTTTCTCCATTCATCAAGCGAGCTAATGTCAAATAACCTGTTTTCACCAGCTAGTTTGAAATCATAGTTGAGCTCTTTAATAGCCCAATAAGCTTTATGTTCTAGTTCGAGAGGTAAGTGACATGATTTTCCATAAACAATTTTATACGGAGACATACCCATAGGGTTTTTATAAGCAGTTCTATAAGTCCATAATGCATCATCAAGTTTCTTAGACCAATTCTTTCTAGATCTATTAACACTCTTTTGCAAAATCAGTTTAATCTCTCTATTGCTCAATCCTACTTGATCACTAGACTGAGGATGATATGTAAATGCAATTCTCTATGGTTAACATCATACTTAGCAAGCATTTTATGGAAAGAACCATGAATAAAATGTGAACCACCATCAGTCATTAAATATTTGGGGACTCCAAACCTCGGAAAAATGACTTCTTCAAGCATCTTAATAGAAGTGTTATGATCAGCACTACTAGTTGGAATAGCTTCTACGCACCTAGTAACATAATCAACAAAAACTAAAATATGTGTATACCCATTAGAGGAAGGAAAAGGTCCCATATAATCAAATCCCCAAACATCAAATGGTTCAAAAACAGTGAATAATTCATAGGCGTTTCCCGACGTCTACTAATATTGCCAATTCTCTGGCATTCACCATAAGACAAGACAAACTTATGGGCATCCATGATGAGAGTAGGCCAATAAAAAATGGATTGCAATACCTTGTGTGCAGTTCTATCTCCAGCGTGGTGTCCTCCGTAATTCTCGAAGTGACACTTGCATAGAATCTGTTCATGTTCATGCTTAGGTACACAACGTCTAATAACACCATCTACTCCTTCTTTATAAAGTTGTGGGTCATCCCAAAAGTAATGTCTTAAATCATAAAAAATGTTTTCTTTTGCTGGTATGTGAAACTAGGTGATATAAATTTAGCAACAATATAATTAGCATAATCATCATGCCATGGAGTTTTACGAGAAGCATTTATGACAACTAATTGTTCATAAGGAAAGCTATCATCAATTGGCAGTGGGTCATCAAGAACATTTTCTAATCTAGACAAGTTGTCAGCAATGGGGTTCTCAGCTCCCTTTCTATCAATAATATGCAAATCAAATTCTTGTAGCAAGAGAACCCATCTAATAAGTCTAGGTTTAGCATCTTTCTTTTCCATAAGATATTTAATAGCAGCATGATCAGTGTGAACAGTTACTTTGGAATCAACAATATAAGATCTGAACTTATCACATGCAAACACAACTGCTAAAAATTCTTTTTCAGTAGTAGCATAGTTTCTCTGGGCACTATCTAGAGTTTTACTAGCATAGTGAATAACATGCAATTTCTTATCAACTCTTTGTCCTAGAACAACACCAACAACATAATCACTAGCTCACACATAATTTCAAAGGGTAAATTCCAATCAGGCGGCTGAACAATAGGCACATAAATCAAGGCTTTCTTAAATATTTCAAATGCTTCTGCACAATCATCATCAAAAACAAAAGGAACATATTTTTTGTAAGAGATTAGTGAGAGGCCCAGAAATTTTAGAGAAGTCTTTAATAAACCTCCTATAGAAACCATCATGAACTTCTTATACCTTTGATATCTTTAGGACATGACATCTTTTCAATAGCATCTAATTTAGCTTTATCAACTTCAATACCTCTTTTAGAAATTTTATGCCCCAAGACAATACCATCATTAACCATAAAGTGGCACTTCTCCCAATTCAAAATGAGATTAGTTTCTTCACATCTCAGCAAAACTAGATCAAGGTTGCTTAAGCAATCATCAAAAGAAGTTCCGTAAACGGAGAAGTCATCCATGAAAACCTCAACAATATTTTCACAAAAATCAGAGAATATAGCAGCCATACATCTTTGAAAGGTAGCAGGTGCATTGCATCAACCAAAAGGCATACATCTATAAGCGACCGAAAGGCAAGTAAAAGTGGTGTTTTCCTGATCATCGTTTGACAAAGGTATTTGAGAGAAACCATAATAATCTTCTAGAAAACAAAAATGTATATGTTTGGATAGTCTTTCTAGCATTTGATAAATAAAAGGTAGAGGTTAATGATCTGTTCTAGTAGCTTTATTCAATTTTGAAAATCAATTATCATTCTATAACCTGTAACAATTCTTTGTAGAATCAATTCATTCTTATCATTAGGAACAACAGTAATACCTCCCTTCTTAGGGACACAATGAATAGGACTTACCCATTTACTATCAGCAATAGGATAAATTATACCTGCCTCCAGAAGCTTTAGTATTTCATTTCTTACCACTTATTTCATCTTAGGATTTAATCGTCATTGCTTTGCTGATCAACAACTGGTTTAGCATCATGCTCCAAATTAATTTTGTGCTGACATAGAGTGGGACTAATGCCCTTAAGATCATCAAGAGTACTATATCCAGTAGCGGCATGATGCTTCTTCAGAGTTTTCAATAATTTCTTTTCTTCATGCTTTGAAAGGTTACTAGTAATAATAAAAGAATATATCTCCTTTTCATCAAGATAAGCATATTTCAAAGTATTTGGTAATTGCTTAAGCTCAAACACGGGGTCACCCTTGGGTGGAGGAGGTTCCCCAAGGATTTCAATAGGAATATTATGTTTCAAAATAGGTCCTTGATTAAAGAATATTTCATCTATTTCTCTTCTTTCATTCATAAACATATCATTTTCATGGTCTAGCAAATATTGTTCTAAAGGATCAGTAGGAGGTACGGCAATAGAAGCAAGACCAATAATTTCATCCTTACTAGGTAATTCTTTATCATGGGGTTGTCTATGAAATTTAGAGAAATTAAAATCATGAGACATATCCCCTAAACCGACAGTAACAACATCTTTCTCGTAGTCTATCTTAGCATTAACAATATTCAAGAAAGGTCTACCAAATATAATGGGACAAAAATCATCTTGTGGGGAAGCAAGAACAAGAAAATCAGTAGGGTACTTTATTTTCCCACACAATACTTCAACATCTCTAACAATCCAATTGGTGATATAGTATCTTTGTTATCAAGATGAATAGTAACATCAATATCTTCTATATCTCAGCAGGTGCAATATCATTCATAATTTCTTTATATAAAGTAAAAGGAATTGCACTCACACTAGCACCCACATCACATAAGCCATGATAAAAATGATCTCCTATTTTAACGGAAACAACATGCATGCCAACAACAGGTCTATGTTTATCTTTAGTATTAGGTTTAGTAATTCTAGGAGCTTCAGCACATAAATAAATAACATGCCCTTCAATATTATCAACCAAGAGATCTTTAACCATAGCAAAACTAGGTTCAACTTTAATTTGCTCAGGGGGTGTACGTGTTCTAATATAACTCTTACGAATCATAGTTGAAGCTTTAGCATGATCCTTTGTTCTAACATGAAAAGGTGGGTTCTCAATATAAGCAGTAGGAACAATAGGATCAACATTATAAGTAATAGTTTCTTGTTCAACTTTAATAGGTTCTACTAATTTCACTTCAATGGGAGGATGATATTTAAACCACTTATGCTTAGGGAGATCAACATGAGTAGCAAATGATTCATAGAAAGAAGCTACTATCTCAGAGTCTAGTCCATATTTAGTGCTAAAATCATGAAAAGCATCGATATCCATAAAAGATTGAACACAATCAAACTTAAGGCTTATACCTGACTCCTTACCTTCGTCGAGTTCCCAATCTTTAGAGTTGTGTTTAATTCTTTCCAATAAATCCCATTTGAATTCAATATCCTTCTTCATAAAAGAACTAGTACAAGAAGTATCGAGCATGGATCGATCAATATGAGAAAGCCGAGCATATTTTTTTGCATACTAATTTCTTTTGAGAGCTCATGATTGGGGTATGAATATAACATTGAATTAAGCCTCCCCCAAGATTGAGTGATACTTTATCCTTCACGAGGCCAAAAATTATATATATAATTCTGATCACGATGAACCAGATGCATAGGGTAAAACTTCTGATGAAATTCAAATTTCAATCAGTTGTAGTTCCATGATCCAATATGATCACATAGCCTATACCATGTCAATGCATTTCCCTTCAAAGATAAAGGGAAGACCTTCTTCTTCACAACATTCTTACCTGCAAGCTTAAATAATCCAGAAACTTCATCTAAATAGATTAGGTGCATATCGGGATGTAATGTTCCATCTCCTGCACAAGGATTAGCTAGCAGTTTCTCTGTCATACCCGAGGGAATTTCATAATAAATATTTTCAGTAGGTGCAGTAGGTCGAGTAGCAACTCTTTGATCTTCCGGTCGGGGTGAAGATACCCCGAACAAGCCCCTCAAAGGATTATTTTCCATAGTAACAAATGACAGTAAATTTCAACGGAGTATACAAATGTTTTCTTACCAAATTCCACTTACCAAAAGCGCTTCACTCCTCAGCAATGATGCCAGAAAGGAGTCTTGATGACCCATAAGTATATTGGATCTATCGTAGTCCTTTCGATAAGTAGGAGTGTCGAACCCAACGAACAGCAGAAGGAAATGACAAGCGGTTTTCAGCAAGGTACTCTCTGCAAGCACTGAAATTATCGGTAATAGATAGTTGTGTGATAAGATAATTCGTAAGGGTAACAAGTAACAAAAGTAACTAAGGTTCAGCAAGGTGGCCCAATCCTTTTTGTAGCAAAGGACAAGCCTGAACGAACTCTTACATAAAGCAAAGCGCTCACGAGGACACATGGGAATTACTGTCAAGCTAGTTTTCATCATGCTCATATGATTTGCGTTCGTTACTTTGGTAATTTGATATGTGGGTGGACCGATGATTGGGTGCTGCCCTTACTTGGACAAGCCTCCCACTTATGATTAACCCCTCTCACAACCATCCGCAACTACGAAAAAGAATTAAGGTAAACCTAACCATAGCAAGAAACATATGGATCCAAATCAGCCCCTTACGAAGCAACGCATAAACTAGGGTTTAAGCTTTTGTCACTCTAGCAACCCATCATCTACTTATTACTTCCCAATGCCTTCCCCTAGGCCCAAATCATGGTGAAGTGTCATGTAGTCGACGTTCACATAACACCACTATAGGAAAGAGAACATACATCTCATCAAAATATCGAACGAATACCAAATTCACATGATTACTTAATTATAACAAGACTTCTCCCATGTCCTCAGGAACTAACGTAACTACTCACAAAGCATATTCATGTTCATAATCAGAGGACTATTAATTATCATTAAGTATGTGAACATATGATCTTTTCCACCGAATAAACCAACTAGCATCAACTACAAGGAGTAATCAACACTACTAGCAACCCACATGTACCAATCTGTGGTTTTGAGGCAAAGATCGGATACAAAAGATGAACTAGGTTTTGAGAGGAGATGGTACTGGTGAAGATTTTGATGGAGATTGATCCCCTCTCGATGAGAGGATCATTGGTGATGATGATTGTAGCGACCCGACCCGAATGGATCGAAGTCTCTATGCTTAAGTGTCATCCCTGGATTGGTATGTTTACACACACAGTACTCGAGGATTTATAACAGAGGTAAATCACATGTATAAAGTAATGTAAATACTATTACCTCAATCCATATAGCGGAAGTAACAACAAGGTTGTGGATTCCCATCAACACCAACGGCAAAGTTGAGTGTAGAAATCGTAACCCTAACGTATCACTTACTCGTCGTAAGATTCCTACTGGCAATTTCACGCTGTAGAGCAATGCTGAATAATGGGTATCACTACATGCATATTTGGCTGGTGGAGGCTCTAAGTTTAATTTTGCATAAAGCTAATTTTTCCCTACAACAAAGGAATATATTTTATTTAACTACAAAGTTTGTTAAATGATATTGAGAAGGTAACCCCAACTCAATCCCAAATTAACATTAACACAACAAATTATTAATTAAATAGAGTGATGAGATCAACATAATAATTCAAGAACCAGATACTCAAGATGTCCATAACCGGGGACACGGCTAATCATGATTAGTTTGTACACTCTGCACAGGTTTGCACACTTTTCCCAGAAGACTCGATCTCCCCCATTGGAATTCTCGCACTACATGATGTTTGAGAGACGGATGACCGAGACATAGTCTTTCAGAAGCATTAACTCTTTACGACGGGTAGACCATACCACCTACATCCCCTACATCTGCTAGTCTACCACTAAAAGAGGTCACACAACATACTCAACTATGCCAGAGCCCATAATGGCTTGTGGCTGCACAGAGAAGTTTCTAGCATGAATAACATAATGATCCCTTTGAGCCTGGGTGGCAAACCATAGGAAAAATCACTGGGATACCCCGGGATCTCCTTTGGACAACACTGGATTTCCCGAGGCGCCCACAAACCAATCCACCCAGATGTGTGTTAAATTAGACACCTTATGTTAAACCTTAGTTAACAATAATCACTCACATCTATCATGAATTCTCTCAAACCAAACCACGTCTACGAGCATAGCATAGCAACATAAACATACGTAGTAAGCCTTCTCAGCATGTTTCTTTTGGTCTTATGCCCGTGAGGATGCCCGGACATTAGTCCAACACTGCGTCAGATGCTAGCTCTCTACAAATCAAAGTCGCATGCCCCCACATCACTTCGGACGATACCAATAACCTGGCCTTTTGCGGTCTGGGGGCTCGACATGGTCCATGTGACTTTGATCATGGTCGAAAAATTCACCAAGTGGATCAAGTCAAGCCCCGTCACTTCGGCGGAATCTGGAACAATGGCCGACTTCATATCCGACATCGTACACTGTTATGGTGTCCCCCATAGCATAATTACCGAAAACGCCACCCAGGAAGTTAAAGACTGGTGTGGTAAAATGGGTATTAAACTCGACTATGCCTCGGTATACCATCCACAGACCAATTAATGGACAGGTTGATTGACCAAACAGACTCATCATGAGCGGAATTAAGCCTCGCCTAGTTCGATCCCTTGAGCAATCAGACTGCCATTGGGGCGAGGAACCGATTCCGTACTATGGGGGCTGCACACCACTCCTAACTAGTCAACCCGATACACACTATTCTTTATGGTATGAAGTGCGAAAGCAGTCCTCCCATGCGACCTCATCACGACGCGCCTCGATTGCGCATGTATGAAGAAAAGGAAGCCGAGCTAGATCGGCATGATGACTTGGATGCTCTGGAAGGAGAACGGGATATAGATCTGGCTCGATCCGCTTTTTATCAGCAGCAAGCACAACGCTACCAAAGCCGCGAAGTCCGGGCAAAGACATACAACATGGGTGACCCTGTCCTCCGGCTCCCTGATAAGCAGAAGCATAAACTCTTGCCCAAATGGGAGGTCCTGTACATCATTGATGATGTACTAGTAGGAGGACCATATCGCCTTCGCCGCCCATCTGACAATGGCCTTGAACCAAACCCATGGAATGCAGCTAGGGTGCGACGTTTTTATGCTTGAGCTCTCTGGCAGTAATCCGCACTCATCCTCACCCTTTTTTCCTTCCTTCTTTTTTTCAATCTCAACATAGGTGAATTTCCGGTTAAACCGAACTATGCAAAAACCTGTATTGCATACATCATTAAATGTATCTCCCTGCTTTGCATGGGGGCTCCCTTAAAGGAGCCGAATAATATAATATGAATCGCAATCGCCTTGATTGCAGCCTTCTCATATTTTTCAAGCTAACATATGCACCAATTTGACCTAAGATCTTTGCGAAGATGGGTTACCTGGCTCCTATGTTCACCCCTAGGGAGTAAAGGGAGCACCTCTGCGATTGCTACGACCCGATCACCAGGGACCATACCTCAGACGGGTGAAGCCAAAAGCTAGCGTTTTTATAGAACATAATAAGTCGCCAAAGGGTAGTGAATATGGCCTCGCGCTCACCACCATGGTTTTTTCGCAACCATTGGTCTCCGTTTGATCTCACGGATCCGGACTATATTCTACCCGAAGAAAGGAACCTTTGAAGGAACTATTTTCGTCAGAAGATGTTGCTTATGTTAAATAGTAATATAACATAACTCTCCGCACATGTTTTGTCTGTTCGAGCAGAATGAACGGATTGCGTAGTTCCCAAAGAATTGCGTTGTCTCTCAAAGCACATAATACAGAGCACTTCCTGACCACTGGTCGGGGAGCTAGAAGCCGATGGTCGGTTAAGACAACATTCTTTTTAAAACAAAAATAAGAATGCGGATCGAGTCAGGTCAATGTAACGTACATAGATACATAGAGCTGACTAAACTACTCATTCTCGACATTGTCTATCAATTGATCTAACACACATTCCTTGTGCGAATATCGAGAAGCTTGCGTTACATCCTCATACACCAAGCTTAGTGGTATCTCTTGGCCGTCCGGGCCTACGAGACTAACCCGGTCCATATGCACCGGGTGTAGCTTGGTGAAGCGGGTCTTTACCATTGCTCACGCCTCGCGCGCTCCTTCTTGGCATGCCGAGATCTTCCACAACTCAAACCTTCGCCGAGCCCCTTAAAAGCGGCTGGCTAGTTCGGCCAAACTGTCCGGCGGCGTGTCCCACGGCCATAGTGCCTTGGCCATACTGTTCATGGCTTTCTGGGCTCTTTCATAGGTTGATGACATCTCCTTTATAAGGTTCCCGTCATAAGTGCTGAACTCTTCCTCAGGCCGCCCAGTCAGAAGACCTAGCTAGCTGGTGTCGCCCATCATCGCCAAAAACTTCAATGACATATGTCAAACAGCACAGTACGGTTAAAATTCAACCGATTATGCCACCTTTTAACTTTTGGTTTTCGTCTGTGGTTTGGGTCAATTGAGCCCGTAAACTTTTAAACTCCTCGCTTTACCGCTGATTTTTGGACTCAAGCTCATTTTTCTTCTCAAGACTTCGCGTCAACACTCGTTTGCCAGCTTATAGCTCCTTCTGCAACTCGCGCACGGTCTCTGCGGCTGTACGTAGGATACAATGGTACTACACACATACACCATACATCCTTTTTGAGGAACAATTTTTCTACATACCGGACAAGTTACTGGTGGCCTTCCGAGCTCATCCAGTTCAGCTTTGGCTTCGGCCCATTGCGCCCGGCTCGCCTCAAGGTCCTCAGTCAGCTTTTTGCTCTGCTCTCTTGCAGCCTACATCTACCATATCATATGTAACCCATAACCTGTTCGTCCCGCCCAAATCAAGGCTTGGGGGCTGGTAGGTTATGAAACACGATCAACTTTTAAGTATCTCCCGCTACGTACCTACTTTTTGGAGGCAAACAGTCCGGCGATCCGTTCAAGACCCGTTCGGGCAGCCCCGAGATATGCGTCCACTAAACTAAAGGCATTAAAGTCTTGATTTGTAAAGGTGTCATGGCATAGGGCCTCCTTCCAACGGCAATGATTCATTATGCTCTCAACTTCAGAGTTGGTGACCGAAACATCACCGGAATCCTCTAGAGGGATGTCGGTCGTATGTTCGGATGGAACTTTGGCTCGTGCCAAAAATGCAGGGTCGCAGTTATGGTTCGGTGCACCCGGATTATCTTTGGATTGATGCAAGGATGTCCTTCTCCCGCAAGGAAGTTTAAACGAAGTTTTTACATAAGAGGGGTACCATGAGTGGCTATCCCTACGATTTCATTACTCTAGGTTGAGGAGGCAGGCACTTCTACCTCAACAGGAGTCTTCCTCTTCGATCTTCTGTTGGAAACGGGAGCCAAAGCAATCCGAACTCTTCCCTGGCCGGATTGACGTGTGTGTGTGCATGCGCAGGTCGCGTCAGGTCCGGCTCGTGGCGGCCTCAAGTACGTGCGAGCGCGCCCAGGTGTAGGTGTGTGTGTGACCACGCGTGCGTGCACGTGGGTAGTTTTCAGCTAGCGATGGAGCCGGAGGAGGGATTGCATCCAGGCTGCTAGTGGCCGCGTCGTCCGTGTACGGGCACGACGGGAGCGGGAGCCAAGTAGGCGACGGGCGCGGGGTGTGGGCGAGTGGAGCGCCGTGGGCGCGTCGTAGCGTACGTGCTTGTGTATAAAGGCTCACTAATCCTCCGTGTATTGCCGGCTGGACTGACTTCGTGCTCAGGAAACAAAAGAAACGCAGTTCGTGCTGCGGGCGGTGTACGTGCACTGGAAAATCGCTTGTGTCAACTAGCTTCTTCTCCCTTCCTTCTTCTGGTTGGAGCTAGAGAAAGGCCACACAGAGAGAGGTAGAGCTAGCGCGAGCTTGGCATCGGACTGCGCCAATAACGTGTAGAACGGCGACCCTTGGGAGTAGAAGTCAGCACGTTGGGTATAGCACGTGATGTGCATCCTTTTTGGGAGGGGATCGTCTTATCACTTACTCTAGAAGAAGGAAGAATCCCAGGATGGTCAGCTACCACAGCGACCTAGGCGCGATCGAGGCCCTCCTCATAAAATACCTCGCCTTCAAACAATTGACGTTTCTGGGTCGTCATGATACCCTGGATTATCATCACTTGAATGATCCTCTGGTTGAGGAGGAGCGGATTTAATGAATTCCACTTGACGTCTCCAGCCCTGTTCGAACATAAATAGTTAGAACTGAGACATAGTCTGGACGCTTGAGTCAGTAGACTGCGGCTTACCCAATCTGCCGGATTATATCCGGAGAACCCATATCGAATGCTCATTCGTGCGAAGTCTGCTTCCTCCCCCTTGTAGAGGTCGGCCAATATTTTGGCTAGAGCGGGCTTGTTGTCCGGCCCTTGGCACTGGTATCAGGTCATGTCATTGGTACCATTATAGCACCATAAGGAGTGACCCCTTTGTTGGAGAGGTTGCACGCATGGGGGACAATGGCCATTACCTCGACCATGGTCAGCTTTCTACTGGTCAGCAACCTTATCTTGGCTGACAAGGCGCAAACTTCTTCGCTGTCCTAATGGGAAGGGCCTCTGGGCTGCCAGTTGTACATTTTTATAGGTGGATCATTTGAGTATCTGGGTAACCCTTGCCGGACTAGATCGGTAAGGGGAACGTCTTCGATATAAAACCATTCCGAGGTCCATTTCTCGGGATCTTCCGGGGGTGCCAATGGGGTACCCGGTACCGGCTATTTGCCATACTTTCGCACCGCCTACTTCAAATATAGATCCCCCCAGAGGCGCGGGACAAGGCAGAAGTACTTCCTCTGTAAGTCAAAGTGGGCTTCGCAACTCAGAAATGTCCCACATAAAGCCACATAGCCAGAAATATGCAATATGGACCTCGGAGTGAGGTTATGGAGCTGGATCCCGTAGAACTCTACTAAGCCCCGTAAAAGGGATGGATGGGGAAGCCCAAACCTCTTAGAAGAAAGGGAAAAAGGCATACTCTCTCCTCCTTTCTTGTAGCAGGCGAGCTCTCAACAAGAGCCTGCCCAGCGATGGAGATGAGGCCGGCACGGATGGTAACTAGATCTGCTGGGGGGAGGATGCGCTACGTTCCCAGGCACTATAGTTGGAGATGAGAAACCGAGCAGCTCAGCCAATCACCTTGGAGAGGGCTGCGTGGGTGCGAAGATGAACCTGGTGTTGGAAATATGCCCTAGAGGCAATAATAAATTGGTTATTATTATATTTACTTGTTCATGATAATCGTTTATTCTCCATGCTAAAATTGTATTGATAGGAAACTCAGATACATGTGTGGATACATAGACAACACCATGTCCCTAGTAAGCCTCTAGTTGACTGGCTCGTTGATCAATGGATGGTTACAGTTTTCTGACCATGGACATTGGATGTCGTTGATAACGGGATCACATCATTAGGAGAATGATGTGATGGACAAGACACAATCCTAAGCCTAGCACAAAGATCGTGTAGTTCGTATGCTAAAGCTTTTCTAATGTCAAGTACCATTTCCTTAGACCATGAGATTGTGCAACTCCTGGACACCGTAGGAATACTTTGGGTGTGCCAAACGTCACAGCATAACTGGGTGGCTATAAAGGTACACTACAGGTATCTCCGAAAGTGTCTGTTGGGTTGGCACGAATCGAGACTGGGATTTGTCACTCCGTGTAAACGGAGAGCTATCTCTGGGCCCACTCGGTAGGACATCATCATAATGTGCACAATGTGACCAAGGAGTTGATCACGGGATGATGTGTTACGGAACGAGTAAAGAGTCTTGCCGGTAATGAGATTGAACAAGGTATCGAGATACCGATGATCGAATCTCGGGCAAGTATCGTACCACTAGACAAAGGGAATTGTATACGGGATTGATTGAATGCTCGACATCGTGGTTCATCCGATGAGATCATCGTGGAACATGTGGGAGCCAACATGGGTATCCAGATCCCGCTGTTGGTTATTGGCCGGAGAGTTATCTCGGCCATGTCTGCATGACTCCCGAACCCGTAGTGTCTACACACTTAAGGTTCGATGACGCTAGGGTTATAGGGAATGGATATACGTGGTTACCGAATCTTGTTCGGAGTCCCGGATGAGATCTCGGACGTCACGAGGAGTTCCGAAATGGTCCGGAGGTAAAGATTAATATATAGGAAGTATGGTTTTGGCCACCGGAAGTGTTCCGGGCATCACCGGTAGTGTACCGAGACCACCGGAGGGGTCCGGGGGTCCACCAGGTGGGGCCACCATCCCCGCAGGCCTACATGGGCCAATAGTGGGAAGGGACCAGCCCCTAAGTGGGCTGGGGCGCCTCCCCACCAAGGCCCATGCGCCTAAGGGGAAGAGGGGGCAAACCCTAAGGGCAGATGGGCCTTAAGGCCCATGCCTGGTGCGCCTCCCTCTCCCCCTCCACTTGGCCGCCACCCTAGATGGGATTGGGGCTGGCCGCCGCCCCTAGGGTGGAACCCTAGGTGGGGCGCACCCCTCCCTCTCCCCTATATATACTTGAGGACTTGGGGCTACCAACAGATGAGTTCCTCTCCTTCTTGGCGCAGCCCTACCCCTCTCCTCGTCTCTTGCGGTGCTTGGCGAAGCCCTGCTGGACTACCACGCTCCTCCACCACCACCACGCCGTCGTGCTCCTGCTGGATGGAGTCTTCCCCAACCTCTCCTTCTCCCCTTGCCGGATCAGGGCGTAGGAGACATCACCGGGCTGTACGTGTGTTGAACACGGAGGTGCCGTCCGTTCGGCACTAGGATCATCAGTGATTTGGATCACGACGAGTACGACTCCATCAACCCCGTTCTCTTGAACGCTTCCGCGTAGCGATCTACAAGGGTATGTAGATGCACTCTCCTTCCCCTCGTTGCTAGATTACTCCATAGATTGATCTTGGTGATGCATAGAAAATTTTGAATTTCTGCTACGTTCCTCAGCAGTGGCATCATGAGCTAGGTTTATGCGTAGTTTCAATGCACGAGTAGAACACAAAGTAGTTGTGGGTGTTGATTTTGTTCAATATGCTTACCGTTACTAGTCCAATCTTGATTCGGCGGCATTGTGGGATGAAGCGGCCCGGACCGACCTTACATGTACTCTTACGTGAGACTGGTTCCACTGACTGACATGCACTAGTTGCATAAGGTGGCTAGCGGGTGTCTGCCTCTCCCACTTTAGTCGGATCGTATTCGATGAAAAGGGTCCTTATGAAGGGTAAATAGCAATTGGCATATCACGTTGTGGTTTTTGCGTAGGTAAGAAACGTTCTTGCTAGAAACCCATAGCAGCCACGTAAAACATGCAAACAACCATTAGAGGATGTCTAACTTGTTTTTGCAGGGTATGCTATGTGATGTGATATGGCCAAGAAGAATGTGATGAATGATATGTGGTGTATGAGATTGATCATGTTCTTGTAATAGGAATCACGACTTGCATGTCGATGAGTATGACAACCGGCAGGAGCCATAGGAGTTGTCTTTATTTATTGTATGACCTGCGTGTCATTGAACAACGCCATGTAATTACTTTACTTTATTTCTAACCGGTAGCCATAGTAGTAGAAGTAATAAGTTGGCGAGACAGCTTCATGGAGACACAATGATGGAGATCATGATGATGGAGATCATGGTGTCATGCCGGTGACGATGATGATCATGGAGCCCCGAAGATGGAGATCAAAAGGAGCAATATGATATTGGCCATATCATGTCACTATTTGATTGCATGTGATGTTTATCATGTTTATACATCTTATTTGCTTAGAACGACGGTAGCTTAAATAAGATGATCCCTCACTAAAATTTCAAGAGAAGTGTTCTCCCTAACTATGCACCGTTGCGAAAGTTCGTCGTTTTGAAGCACCACGTGATGATCGGGTGTGATAGATTCTTACGTTCACATACAACGGGTGTAAGCCAGATTTACACACGCGAAACACTTAGGTTGACTTGACGAGCCTAGCATGTATAGACATGGCCTCGGAACACAAGAGACCGAAAGGTCGAGCATGAGTCGAATGGTAGATACGATCAACATGAAGATGTTCACCGATGATGACTAGTCCATCTCACGTGATGATCGGACACGGCCTAGTTGACTCGGATCATGTAATCACTTAGATGACTGGAGGGATGTCTATCTGAGTGGGAGTTCATAAGATGAACTTAATTAGCCTGAACATAGTCAAAAGGTCTTCGCAAATTATGTCGTAGCTCGCGCTTCAGTTCTACTGTTTAGATATGTTCCTAGAGAAAATTTAGTTGAAAGATGATAGTAGCAATTATGCGGACTAGGTCCGTAAACTGAGGATTGTCCTCATTGCTTCATAGAAGGCTTATGTCCTTAATGCACTGCTCAGTGTGCTGAACCTTGAACGTCGTCTGTGGATGTTGCGAACATCTGACATACACATTTTGATAACTACGTGATAGTTCAGTTAAACGGTTTAGAGTTGAGGCACCGAAGACGTTTTGAAACGTCGCGAAACATATGAGATGTTTCGAGGGCTAAAATTGGAATTTCAGGTTCGTGCCCACGTCAAGAGGTATAAGACCTCCGACGATTTTCTTAGCCTGCAAACTAAGGGAGAAAAGCTCAATTGTTGAGCTTGTGCTCAAGATTGTCTGAGTAAAACAATCATTTGAATCAAGTGGGAGTTGATCTTCCAGATGAGATAGTGATGTTTCT
Source organism: Triticum aestivum (assembly GCF_018294505.1). NCBI lineage: Eukaryota > Viridiplantae > Streptophyta > Magnoliopsida > Poales > Poaceae > Triticum > Triticum aestivum. The sequence continues at coordinate 703,777,427 of NC_057806.1, forward strand.
CTGAACTCATTACCACCAAGCTGCTAGAGCTTCGTGATGAACTATAATATATCAGGGACATATATGATGATCCTTGAGATATTCGCGATGTTTGACACCACAAAAGTAGAAATCAAGAAGGAGCATCAATTGTTGATGGTTGGTGAAACCACTAGTTTCAAGAAGGGCAAGGGCAAGAAGGGATACTTCATGAAACGGCAAATCAGCTGCTGCTCTAGTGAAGAAACCCAAAGTTAAATCCAAGCCCGAGACTAAGTGCTTCTGTAATAAGGGGAACAGTCACTGAAGCCGAACCACCCTAGATACTTGGTAGATGAGAAGGCTGGCAAGGTCGACAGAAGTATATTGGATATGCATTATAATGTGTACTTTACTAGTACTCCTAGTAGCACCAGGGTATTCGATACCGGTTCGGTTGCTAAGTGTTAGTAACTCAAAACAAAAGGCTACGGAATAAACGGAGACTAGCTAAAAGGTGAGATGACAATATGTGTTGGAAGTATTTCCAAGGTTGATCAAATATCGTACGCTCCCTCTACCATCGAGATTGGTATTAAAACCTAAATAATTGTTTTTTGGTGTTTGCGTTGAGCATAGACATGATTGGATTATGTCTATCGCGATACGGTTATTCATTTAAGGGGAATAATGGTTACTCTGTTTATTTGAATAATACCATCCCGATCATAGTGATACACATTTTCATGCCAAAGGTATAAGATAGTAATGATAGTACCACACAAATGTGGCACTGCAATTTGAGTCATATTGGTATAAAACGCATGAAGAAGCTCCATGTTGATGGATCTTTGGACTCACTCATTTTTGAAAGGATTGAGACATGCGAACCATGTTTGTTGGTAGACATGCATGAAGAAACTCTATACAGATGGATCATTTGAACTCATTTGATTTTTAATCACTTGAGACATGCAAATCATACCACATGGGCAAGATGACTGAAAGCCTCGTTTTCAGTAAAATGGAACAAGAAAGCAACTTGTTGGAAGTAATACATCTTGATGTGCGCAGTCCAATGAGTGCTGAGGCATGTAGTGGATATCGTTATGTTCTTACTTCACAGATGATTTGAGTAGATACTGAGTATATTTACTTGATGAAACATAAGTCTGAATTATTGAAAGGTTCAAGTAATTTCAGAGTGAAGTTGAACATCGTCGTGACAAGAGGATAAAATGTCTATGATATGATCGTAGAGATGAATATCTGAATTACGAGTTTGGCACAGAATTAAGACATTGTGGAAATTGTTTCACAACCAATACAGCCTGGAACACCATAGTGTGATGGTGTGTCCGAACATCATAACTGCACCCTATTGGATATGATGCATACCATGATGTCTCTTATCGAATTACCATGATAGTTTATGGGTTAGGCATTAGAGACAACCACATTCACTTTAAATAGGGCACCACGTAATTCCGATGAGATGGCACCGTATGAACTATGGTTTAGAGAAACCTAAGCTGTCATTTCTTAAAAGTTTGGGGCTGCGGCGCTTATCTGAAAAAGTTTCAGGCTGATAAGCTCGAACCCAAAGCGGATAAATGCATCTTCATAGCACACCCAAAACAGTTGGGTATGCCTCCTGTCTCAGATCCGAAAGCAATAAGGGATTGTTTCTAGAATCGGGTCCTTTCTCGAGGAAAAGTTTCTCTCGAAAGAATTGAGTGGGAGGATGGTGGAGACTTGATGAGGTTATTAAACCGTCTCTTCAACTAGTGTGTGGCAGGGCACAGGGAGTTGTTCCTGTGGCACCTACACCAATTGAAGTGGAAGCTTATGATAGTGATCATGAAACTTCAGATCAAGTCACTACCAAACCTCGTGGGATGACAAGGATGCGTACTACTTAAGAGTGGTACGTAATCCTGTCTTGGAAGTCATGTTGCTAGACAACAATGAACCTACGAGCTATGGAGAAGCGATGGTGGGCCTGGATTCCAAAATGGCTCGAGGCCATATAATCCGAGAGAGGATCCATATATGAAAACAAAGTGTAGACTTTGGAAGAACTACTTGATGGTCATAAGGCTGTTAGGTACATATGGATTTTAAAAGGAAGACGGACAATGATGGTAAGTATCACCATTAAGAAAGCTCGACTTGTCGTTAAGATGTTTTCCGACAAGTTCAAGGAGTTGACTATGATGAGACTTTCTCACTCGTAGCGATGCTAAGAGTCTGTTGGAATTATATTAGCGATTACTGCATTATTTATGAAATCTTGCAGATAGGATGTCAAAACATTGTTTCCTCGACGATTTTCTTGAGGAAAGGTTGTATGTGATACAACCGGAAGGTTTTGTCAATCCTGAAAGATGCTAATAAGTATGCAAAGCTCCAGCAATCCTTCTAAGGACTGGAGTAAGCATCTCGGAGTTGGAATGTATGCTTTGATGAGATGATCAAAGATTTTGGGTGTATACAATGTTTATGAGAAACTTGTATTTCCAAAGAAGTGAGTGGGAGCACTATAGAATTTCTGATGAGTATATGTTGTTGACATATTGTTGATCAGAAATGACGTAGAATTCCTGGAAAGCATATAGGGTTATTTGGAAAGTGTTTTTCAATGGAAAGCCTGGATTAAGCTACTTGAACATTGAGCATCAAGATCTATATGGATAGATCAAAACGCTTAATGGTACTTTCAAATGAGCACATACCTTGACATGATCTTGAAGGTGTTCAAGATGGATCAGTCAAAGAAGGAGTTCTTGCCTGAGTTGTAAGGTATGAAGTTAAGACTTAAAGCTCAACCACAGTAGAAGAAAGAGGAAGGACGAAGGTCGTCCCCTATGCTTTTGTCATAGGCTCCATACGGTATGCCATGCTGAGTACCACACCTGATGTGTGCCCTGCCACATATTTGGCAAGAGGGTACAAAGGTGATCTAGGAGTAGATCACCAAATAGCGGTCTAAATTATCCTTAGAGGAATAAGGATATGTTTCTCGGTTATGGAGGTGATAAAGAGTTCGACGTAAAGAGTTACGTCGATGCAAGCTTAACACCTATCCGGATAGCTCTGAGTAGAGATACCGGATACGTATAATGGAGAAATAATTTAGAATAGCTCCAAGTAGAACAGATATTTGAAATGGCTCCAAATGTAGCGTAGTAGTTGCATCTATAAGATGACATAGAAATTTGCAAACTACATACGGATCTGAATGCTGCAGACCCATTGACTGAAACCTCTCTCACAAGCATAACATGATCAAACCCAGAACTCTTTGGGTGTTAGTCACATGGGGATGTGACCTTGAGTGTTAATCACATATCGATGTGAATTGGATTATTGACTCTAGTGAAGTGGGGGACTATTGGAAATATGCCCTAGAGGCAATAATAAATTGGTTATTATTATATTTCCATGTTCATGATAATCGTTTATTATCCATGCTAGAATTGTATTGATAGGAAACTCAGATACATGTGTGGATACATAGACAACACCATGTCCCTAGTAAGCCTCTAGTTGACTGGCTCGTTGATCAATAGATGGTTATGGTTTCCTGACCATGGACATTGGATGTTGTTGATAACGTGATCACATCATTAGGAGAATGATGTGATGGACAAGACCCAATCCTAAGCCTAGCACAAAGATCGTGTAGTTCGTATGCTAAAGCTTTTCTAATGTCAAGTATCATTTCCTTAGACCATGCGATTGTGCAACTCTCGGATACCGTAGGAATACTTTGGGTGTGCCAAACGTCACAACGTAACTGGGTGGCTATAAAGGTACACTACAGGTATCTCCGAAAGTGTCTATTGGGTTGGCACGAATCGAGACTGGGATTTGTCACTCCGTGTAAACGGAGAGGTATCTCTGGGCCCACTCGGTAGGACATCATCATAATGTGCACAATGTGACCAAGGAGTTGATCACGGGATGATGTGTTACAGAACGAGTAAAGAGACTTGCCGGTAACGAGATTGAACAAGGTATCGGGATACCGACGATCGAATCTCGGGCAAGTATCGTACCACTAGACAAAGGGAATTGTATACGGGATTGATTGAATCCTCGACATCGTGGTTCATCCAATGAGATCATCGTGGAACATGTGGGAGCCAACTTGGGTATCCAGATCCCGCTGTTGGTTAATGGCCGGAGAGTTATCTCGGCCATGTCTGCATGACTCCCGAACCCGTAGGCTCTACACACTTAAGGTTCGATGACGCTAGGGTTATAGGGAATAGATATACGTGGTTAGCGAATGTTGTTCGGAGTCTCGGATGAGATCCCGGATGTCACGAGGAGTTCCGGAATGGTCCGGAGGTAAAGATTAATATATAGGAAGTATGGTTTTGGCCACCGGAAGTGTTCCGGACATCACCGGTAGTGTACCGGGACCACCGGAGGGGTCCGGGGGTCCACCAGGTGGGGCCACCAGCCCCGGAGGCCTACATGGGCCAATAGTGGGAAGGGACCAGCCCCTAAGTGGGCTGGGGCGCCCCCCACCAAGGCCCATGCGCCTAAGGGGAAGAGGGGGCAAACCCTAAGGGCAGATGGGCCTTAAGGCCCATGCCTGGTGCGCCTCCCTCTCCCCCTCCACTTGGCCGCCACCCTAGATGGGATTGGGGCTGGCCGCCGCCCCTAGGTTGGAACCCTAGGTGGGGCGCACCCCTCCCTCTCCCCTATATATACTTGAGGACTTGGGGCTGCCAACAGATGAGTTCCTCTCCTTCTTGGCGCAGCCCTACCCCTCTCCCTCCTCGTCTCTTGCGGTGCTTGGCGAAGCCCTACTGGAGTACCACGCTCCTCCACCACCACCACGCCGTCGTGCTGCTGCTGGATGGAGTCTTTCCCAACCTCTCCTTCTCCCCTTGCTGGATCAAGGCGTAGGAGACGTCACCGGGCTGTACGTGTGTTGAACACGGAGGTGCCGTCCGTTCGGCACTAGGATCATCGGTGATTTGGATCACGACGAGTACGACTCCATCAACCCTGTTCTCTTGAACGCTTCCGCGTAGCGATCTACAAGGGTATGTAGATGCACTCTCCTTCCCCTCATTTCTAGATTACTCCATAGATTGATCTTGGTGATGCGTAGAAAATTTTGAATTTCTGCTACGTTCCCCAACACCTGGAAGGTCGGCCATGGTGCTGGGGATTGTTTTACTACTATCCTCCACGCCCCCGATCTATAAATAGGCGTTTAGTTTTGAATATGGAGAGTTGGGCTCGCGAAAAGATGGCATTGGGCCGCACACCTTCTGAAAAGGGTACGCGAAGCCCTCGCTCCAAGGAATGGCATTAAGATTCCTAGGGTCCCACCTTGATCTTGTGATGCCTTTGAGGTCTGACGGTTTCAAGTTATAGCAACTTGAGTACATAGTTTGAACGTCGGACATTGATCGGCGGTGTTGGACCAACGCCGGGATGAATCAAAAGAACTCACCTTGCAAGCCCAAGACAGTTATCAGAGCGGATGCTAGGCATAAGTTCTAGCGCTGAAGGCAAGTTCGGGGGCTACTGACGGATTCATGGACTAAGGGGTCCTTGGGGCGATGGCCCATTGTATACGGGCTGGACTAATGGAGCCGTACTATGGCAGGAGTTCTATGAAGCCGTGGTGTATCCTCCAAGTCATGAAGGCGCAAGATCTCTTTTATTCCTGGTATGTAATCTATCTTTGGTAACCATAGCCCTATCGTTATAAACTGAAGGGTATAGTCATTAGGGGCAGGGCAATCTTCATCCCCCGTAGCCTAGGGTTTGGTCACACTGATATCGAGGTAGATCAACCCTGTAACACATATATCGAATACAATCAAGCAGGAGTAGGGTTTTACCTCTTAAAGAGGGCCCGAACCTAGGTAAATACCGTGTCCCTCATCTCCTGTTACCATTGATGCTAGATCCACAGTCCGGGACGCCCCTACCTCGAGGTCTGCTAGTTTTAACACCAACAGAGGTATTTTGTTCCCATCTCTCTCTTTTCTTCTTCTTGTTCCTCCAAATCTCTCCAAACCCTAGCAAAACTTTTGCCCGGTCTCACTACTAGTTCGTTTTCAGTTCAAATTCTTCTGTGTGATATATCTATGGTATGTTTCTCCTTGGATCCCCAACTTATTTTTTGCAAATCTGTGTTCTCCATGCCTAGCATTGCCATGACTAGGAGATGCATATTTTTTATTCAAACTTGAGTTTGGCATGGATTTGTTGATGTTTTTAGAGGAGTATGATGATGTGAGTACCTAGGATCATTTTTGTTTTATTATGTTGGACTGAAATATTGTTTTGTAGATGTCTACGCAGAGGTCTTCTCGCATATGCGGTGATTGGAGTTCATCCACTACACAACCACAACAAGTTGAGCAAGGAAGAAGTTCCAAAATATCACTAGAAGGAAGATCAAAACAACCAAATGGGCTTGAGACTTTGTCATAATGCCGGATTGCACCATTTTGTTGACGCTTGAGCTTCTTAGTACTCTCTCGCACAGTGTTGCGTTAGTGTCAAATGTATATCTGGAGGAAAGGATCACTTTCCGTCTCTTTTACCAAGACTTTAACATCACTTTCCACTGTTGGAACCGCAGCCCTCTAGCTACTTTTTCTCTCACTCGAACGGAGGTGGAAGAAGAAGAACAGTGGACACGAGAGATTTTCCAGCCGGCGCACGAATGCCGCCACGGGCGCTCAAACACCCCAATCTTTTCTTCTTTACAATGGCTACATGGCTTACACTCGGCTCAGCCTACAAGAATACCCAGGCGGGGGATTTATATACGGTGCGCACACACACACCCCAAAAGCCACACACGCACGCACAACCCAGCCACACCGCAAGTCACGCACTAGCTAAGGTCCTACATGCATGCATCCATGACTCGGCCACTAACAACTTATCCATGCATGCGTGTGACTCAATCCTTCCCTACTAACTAGGCAGTCAACCAACAAACTTCCATCAAGATTATGGCTAACAATTCCCCTCCTAATCTTGACACGCCTTGCCGTCGACCATCGTCTTGAACGCCTTCGCTCAACGTCATCACACGCCTCCGCACCCGCTGCGACGTGTCGTGAGCCCTCTGTCGACGGAGTTGATGTAGCTTGCTTCGTTGTCGTCGTCATTATCGTGACCCAGCCCGCGGATCTGACCTGGCGCAACGACGCCGGTCGCACCGCTACAGACCTGACTTGGCGCACCGACGCCGGTCGCACCGTGCGCCGTCACGACCCCGGCGACATACACCGAGCTCCTTCTCCGCCGGCGACACACCCTGGCGTCCCTCTGCGTCTCGCACTTCCCGCGCGCACCCGACGCGCCCGACGAGCCCGACCGCACCAGTGCGTCCCGCACGTCCCGCGCGCATCCGACGCGCCCGACTGCACCAAACGCTCACCGTGTGCCGCCTCCGCGTCCGCCATGGCAGCCGACAGCGACAAACGCCGGAAGGATGCTGCCGAACTCGAGCACAGACTCGAGCACAACGGCGACATACACCTCCTCCCAACGTCAACCGCACGCTAGTACGCGCGACCATGGTCCCGACGCGCCCGACGCATCCAGTGTGCACCCATAACACGCACCGGTCGCGCCCGACTCGCCGCCGCGGCCTCCAGGCAGCCATGCAGTGCCTCCACGCCGCCACGCCATGTTGCGCCACCGCGCCACCACGCAGCGCCTCCGCGGCCTCCTCACCGTGCCGCCGCAGCCACCGGGGCCTCCTCGCCACGCCGCGCACCTCCATAGACCGACACACGGCCCGGAGCTTCACCGCGCAGCCGCCGGCAAACGCCGCCACCACCGGCACGCCACCGGCAAGGGGACGACACCCAAGATGAACCAGCTAATGATACCAATTGTTGGAACCGCAGCCCTCTAGTTACCTCTCCTCTCACTCGAACGGAGGTGAAAGAAGAAGAACAGTGGACACGAGAGATTTTCCGGCTGGTGCACGAACGCCGCCACGGGCGCTCAAACACCCCAATCTTTTCTTCTTTACAATGGCTACATGGCTTACACTCGGCTCAGCCTACAAGAGTACCCAGGCGGGGGATTTATATACGGTGCGCACACACACACCCCAAAAGCCACACACGCACGCACAACCCAGCCACACCGCAAGTCACGCACTAGCTAAGGTACTACATGCATGCATCCATGACTCGGCCACTAACAACTTATCCATGCATGCGTGTGACTCAATCCTTCCCTACTAACTAGGCAGTCAACCAACAAACTTGCATCAAGATTATGGCTAACAATTCCCCTCCTAATCTTGACACGCCTTGCCGTCGACCATCGTCTTGAACGCCTTCGCTCAACATCATCACGCGCCTCCGCGCCCGCTGCGACGTGTCGTGAGCCCGCCATCGACGGAGTTGATGTAGCTCGCTTCGTTGTCGTCGTCATGACCATGACCCAGCCCACGGATCCGACCTGGCGCAACGACGCCGGTCGCACCGCCACAGACCTGACTTGGCGCACCGACGCCGGTCGCACCGTGCGCCGTCACGACCCCGGCGACATACACCGAGCTCCTTCTTCGCCGGCAACACAAGCCTGGCGTCCCTCTGCGTCCCGCACGTCCCGCGCGCACCCGACGCGCCCGACGAGTCCGACCGCACCAGTGCATCCCGCACGTCCCGCGCGCATCCGACGCGCCCGACTGCACCAAACGCTCACCGCGTGCCGCCTCCGCGTCCGCCATGGCAGCCGACAGCGACAAACGCCGGAAGGATGCTGCCGAACTCGAGCACAGACTCGAGCACAACGGCGACATACACCTCCTCCCAACGTCAACCGCACCCTAGTACGCGCGACCGTGGTCCCGACGCGCCCGACGCATCCAGTGTGCACCCATAACACGCACCGGTCGCGTCCGGCTCGCCGCCGCGGCCTCCATGCAGCCATGCAGTGCCTGCACGCCGCCACGCCGTGCTGCGCCACCGCACCACCACGCAGCGGCTCCGCGGCCTCCTCACCGTGCCGCTGCAGCCACCGCGGCCTCCTCGCCACGCCGCGCACCTCCATAGACCGACACACGGCCCGGAGCTTCACCGCGCAGCCGCCGGCAAACGCCGCCACCGCCGGCACGCCTCCGGCAAGGGGACGACACCCAAGATGAACCAGCTCATAATACCAATTGTTGGAACCGCAGCCCTCTAACTACCTCTCCTCTCACTCGAACGGAGGTGGAAGAAGAAGAACAGTGGACACGAGAGATTTTCCGGCCGGTGCACGAACGCCGCCACGGGCGCTCAAACACCCCAATCTTTTCTTCTTTACAATGGCTACATGGCTTACACTCGGCTCAGCTTACAAGAGTACCCAGGCGGGGGATTTATATACGGTGCGCACACACACACCCCAAAAGCCACACACGCACGCACAACCCAGCCACACCGCAAGTCACGCACTAGCTAAGGTACTACATGCATGCATCCATGACTCGGCCACTAACAACTTATCCATGCATGCGTGTGACTCAATCCTTCCCTACTAACTAGGCAGTCAACCAACAAACTTGCATCAAGATTATGGCTAAATCCACTACTAGGGAAAACCTTATGCACAGCAGCTGACTAGTAGCGCTTTTTAGAAGGCAGCGCTGCTACTACTTAGCAGTAGCGCTTGGGCATAAAGAGCGCTGCTACTATGCACATAGCAGTAGCGCTGTAATTATAATACGTGCTACTACTATATTTGCCAGACCGTAGTCGGCAGGCTAGGTATACTAGTAGGGCTCATACTTAAAGAGCGCTACTCTTATTGTACTTGGCAATAGCACTTTCCTCAAACCAGCGCTACTGCTAAATTCAGTCCCCTCCTATGACAAAAGTTTAGCCCCACCTCGCTCCACGAACAGAATGTTTACCACCTTAAATATGGTGCTTCTCAAACTATCACAACCACTTGGTCTTCATTGTACTCTATGTGTAGGATCTGTGGTAATATGAATCTTCGTCGGCTCCTAAACCGGTGAACTCTCATACTGAAAATTTAGAATCTACATAAAAAGATCATTCATGACCAATGCTTTTTTTTTAATTTGATGCTTTTTTACATGCTAATGATCAGCCTTAGTAGTGGCGCTGGTTCTATAAAAACGCTACTGCTAATGATCATAGAAGTAGCGCTCGTTCCCTTAAAGTGCTACTGCTATGGAGCTTAGTAGTAGTGGTGGTTACGAACCAACACTACTACTACGGGGCCCCTTATACACACCCTGGCCCACGCGCGTCCTCACTCTCCCCCTCACACTCTCACTCGCTCACTCTACGGCGCGCTGTTCCTGTCGTCGCCAACCGTCGCCCGCCGTCACCCAGCAGCACCCCAAGGTATCTTCCTGCCTGCCTCCCTCCTCCTCTAAACGCCCTCCTCTCTCCTTCCTCCGAAGGCCCTCCTATCTCCTCCTTCCTCCCGCCGTCGGCCCTCCTCCCTCCTCCCTCATTCGACCGCCCTGCTCCCTGCTCCCTCCTCCCACTGCTCTCCTCGCTCCTCCCTCCCCCAGCCGCCCGAAGCCCTCAGTCCTCCCTCCTCATCCTCCTCCGACCTCACTTTCTATAAAAATTTAGGTATAGAATTGTTTAGTAAAAGTATTTAGTAATAGAAATTTTTCGGTACAGAAATGTATTATGCAATAAGAGATTTTTTAGTAAATGTAGGTTTTCTGAATAGAATTGAAAAAATAAGTAAATGTAGGTCTTTTGAATAGAATATGAATTTTTCTAACTTATGTCAAATTAGGGCATTTTTATATGATCCAAGAAGTAGATAGTAGTTAAAAATCCAGGGCATTTTTCTAGGATTTATGAGGATATATAGATAGATGGATGGATAGAATGATGTTAGGGCTAGAACTAGGGTATTTTTAGTAAATGTATAGGTCTTTTCAATTTTTAGGTTAGAACAAGGTATTTTTAGTAAATGATAGGGCTAGAAGTAGGATGTTTTAGACATAGGGTTTCACTAAGTCATAAGATGAGGATAATAATATTTTTTGTTTATATTTTGTTTTTGTAGAAATCAAGGAGCCCCTGCATCATCCCCGCCGTCATCCCCGTCACCGACCACCTCCGACCTCAAGGTGAGAAAGATCGCTATCCCCATGTCGATGATGATGTAGATGTTTTGATAGTTGTAGTAGAGTAGTAGCTATATGAGTGGCCTATGTTTGCAGGGATCACCTCACAGTGGCCTATGTTTTGCTGGAGTGTTGATTAATTTCCATTCCAGCAAATTTTAGGCACCCGATATATGTCCTTTTTTAGCTAAGGTCATGCCAGATTTTTCTGTGAATTTTGGCATGACTTGTGCTAGAATATGTAGGAAATATCGAGTCGCCCGGATTTTTTTAGAAAGATAATTAAACGACATTTCGGGTTGACTTTAAGTCTGTCGAGGCTCCATACATGACAGTCAACAAATGAGTGAGGGAGAAAGTCTGCACCATATATGAGTGAAGAAGAATCCCGATTGTTTTCGTGGGGGTCATTTCTCCTTATTCTCCTTGTGCTAGACCTTTATTATGCACTAGGGGAAGGAGGAGTAACGACTATCACCGACGGTTGAAAAATCAGTGAGGCAGTGCATCCACCATATATGAGAGAGGACGAAGAATCCTGATTGTTGTCGTGGGGGCCGTTTCTCCTTCTTCCCATTGTGCTAAACCTTTGTTATGCACTAGGGGAAGGAGGAGTAACGACCATCACCGATGGTCAAATATATACACCACGTGAGCTGAGAGTTTTCAAGAAAAGACTTGACAGACCGATAGTCAAACCGTGATGAATAATAATGATCTAATTTAGTTTTTGTAGTACATATATTGAATTGTACAAGTTTTATGAACATAGGAAAATGTCTGGCGACGACGATAGGCTCCCGGAGTGCGACTGGTGCGGAGATGACCGGGGTCTATGCGATAGGCCTCACCTGGTGGAAGGTCGGCACTGAAATGAACTTGGATAAGATTCAAGTGGAGGCAACATGTGTACACCACATCTTGCCTCCACTTGAATCTAATCCACATTCATTTCACCCATTGTTATTATAATAACTAATCATGGTCATGAAATCATATGAAGAAAGTATTGTATATAAAACCTACCCAAATGCAGTGACAATAAGCTTCATTTTCAAAAATACAGGAAAATTTAGCAGTAGAGCTTTTCCAAAGAACCACTACTGCTACTTACTGTTATCAGTAGCGCTTTTCCCTACCAAGCGCTACTACTACCAGTTAGCTGTAGCACCTTACTGGTAGCCTTACAAGCGCTACTGCTAGCTATAAAACAAGCTCTACTACTAGGGTTATCCCTAGTAGTGTTCGTTGAGTGGTGTAATTATTTTGGCTTCCCCAACAATGATGCTCATATTAGATATGTTTATGATTTCATTGACCCGCACCCGTGGCAATCCTTTCTTAGGATGAATCATCATGGCTCTAAGCAAAGAGCCAGTTGCATTGATAGTCCTGTTATACGTTATTTCTACCATGTTATCACTAACTCGTTGCAAGCACGAGGAGAAGTTTCTAAGGTGAATGATGAGAACATGCTAGTTCTTGGGAAAGCAGCAAACTTGGACATCGGTTATTTTCCCAACTTAGGAGCAATACTTTTGCTACTCCTCGCGCATCAAGCCAATCATGCACAAGGATATATCATGTGTGGAGGAGTGACAACCATGTTTAAATGAAATAAATTTGGTCTGGTTTAAATGTAATTAATTTGTTCTGGTTTAAATGAAAATTTGATATACATGAAAAGTATTTGGACTGTTCAAATACCGTTTGAAATTTAATTATGTTGGCACGGTTGGATGGCCGGCTCCCGTATCACTGTCCGCGGACGCATCCGGAAGGGTCCGCAGACGTATACCATCTCTGTTTTATAGGTATGCGTTGGAGATACCTTAGATAAGTGTGATACATAAAATTTTCAAGGACCTGAAAATAGGAAATGAAAAATAGAACAAGAGTGAAAATATAGAAATGAACACGGTTCCATCCGCACCCACCTGAGTAGTAAATTTGAAAAAATACTAGAAAAAATCCAAAAAATCATAATTATTGGGGTATCAAACTTGGTTGACCATTCTACTCACTTGTGAATTTTGCGAAGAAATGAAACCAGTAAAAATACAATCGGAAACATACAAATACAACTGGGACCATACAATTCATCAAATAGTACTTTTTATATAGCTTTGATTTTGTGATTTTTGCCCTTGATAGCACAAAATTCTCTTTCTGGTGAAACTTCATATGCGAGTACTGGTCGTGCATGTTACAAAAAAAATCCATTTTTTATTTCATGTATTTGTTTGTAATTTACTATTCACCAAATTCCTGTCCAACATGAGTGTTCCTAAAAACATAAGTACGAAGTACCACATATTTTTCATAGTTCGAAACACCATTATAATGAAGTAGAAAGAAATAATATGTGGTAGAGTATGGTACAAAACAAACCATTCAGCAGCTTTGATCAGAAGGGGCATGGGTGTAGGCTGGATCAAGTAGTACAGTTGTTGCCGCTAGCTAACTGGGAAACAACCATTTCGTATGGGAGTGCACCACAACTTATGTTTTCAGTAGGGTCTAGGGTGTATGGGACACATGTGATGTGACCCAGAAGGACCTTCGCAGCCTACTTGCTAACCTAACGACTTATATTTATGAATGGAGGGACAAAGAAGTGCATATTTCTGACAGTTTGAAACACCATTACTGCTTATACAACGTCTCGGCACAGGATGACTTGGTGACACTAGCTCCAGCTAACTAGCCAGCAACCATGTACTTGACAAAAAATGAAGTCAAACCAGAGAGTCCTCCGACATCACAGTAAGTAAATATCATGAAGTAGAAATACATAATATGTTGTAGAGTATGGTAAGCAGTTCGCTGAGTTGCACAAAATAAACCATTCACCAGCTTTGATCAGAAGGGCCATGGGGGTAGGCATGGTAGGGTAGGAAAGAGTTGATGGCAATTCAGTTCCATGAATTCGACAAGATCCTCCGTTATCGCCTCGTCTTCTTCAGCCATCTTCTTTATCTGCTCCTTCATGGACATCATTCTAGCGTTAACCAGTGCCACGTGTAGAATCGCCACCCTTTCCATCTCAGCAAAATGACTGTCAAGTAGTGCACGCAGTTCTGCATTATGAAGCTTGCTTAGCTCTTCTAAGTGATAAGTTAATTCTGCATACAGCATACAGTCTTCTATCGATGCCTCAATCTCAGCAAATTTAGATTCATAATACCCATGTACTTCCTGCAAAGGCAAGTTAATTGGGCAAAAGAAGAACCTGTGAGATATAATCAACATCCAGCAAAAGAAATCTATTCAACATGTTACAACTGAGCATAACAATTTAATTCTTAATGTCCCTTCAGCAAACAACCAAAGATAAGGCGGTTTGCAAGACATTTCTTGGTTGAGTGGTTTTAGATGGGGATGCAAAGATAACAGAAGAAGTCCCAACCATGATAGTTTGCATCACTACGCATCAACACATAATGGGTTTAATATCTAGAAAAACAAATGAACATTTTATGTCAATGCCGCTACTCGCTCCTGCAATTCTGCTTATGCCACTGCTTTTGTCTAATTATCAAAATGCCATTACTCCATTGAAACTACATGCATCTTTGCCACTGACATCTCAATCTCATCTCGCCACTATCTTCCATTTCACGAAACAGCCGGACGAAGCTTCGGCTGGTCGAGTAACTCGTCACACGCGCAACACTCGCCTATGCAAGCCACGTCGTCCCACGTGTGCCCGCGCAACCACCCACTCCCTTATCTTTTCTCCCTCGCCACACGTTTCGACGCTGGAAATGACCCCCTTCCCGATCTTTACTTCCATCGCCGCTCCACCACTACTACTACCGCTCCTTCCCGGCTGCCCCTTCCCCTAGAGCTGATGCATGGAAGTGCGCCCTCATGAAGCCCACGGTTGTCGTGTGTGCCGCAGCGACCGCCACAGTAGAGGCTAAAAGAGGTCAACACGGGGAGCTAGCTACATCCAATGCAAAAAGAAGCTACAACTGGGCGCTGCACCCCGCGATGTGCCGTCACCGCCGATGCTCAAACTGAAGCCGCATCTGGCATCCGGCAGATCACTTTCCTTGCATGTTACAACGGCGGCTGTCACATTTTTTTGTGCTTCAACCAGCCGTTGAAAAATCTGTAACCGGCCATCGAAAAGTTGCGACCACAGGGACCAACGGGGATGCAAAAAGTGCTGGAACCGGGGAAACGTGATGCTGGAAGCAATGGTTTTTTTTGTTGCAGCGGCGATATTTTTTTGCTGGAAGCGATGATGTGTTTTGTCGGGATAGTGGTGGTTTTTGTTGTGATGGCAGTGATTTTTGCTGGAACCGAGATTTCTTTTTGCTGGAACTAGAAAATGAGGGTGACGGGATGCTGGGGTGGCCTGCATGGCGAGCTCCAACCGGCGATGCCCGGCATCGTCGATGCTGGAACCGTCGACGGGGACGGTGGGG
The DNA here is from genome assembly GCF_018294505.1 of Triticum aestivum. Lineage (NCBI taxonomy): Eukaryota > Viridiplantae > Streptophyta > Magnoliopsida > Poales > Poaceae > Triticum > Triticum aestivum. The sequence continues at coordinate 703,792,940 of NC_057806.1, forward strand.
GATGGAGTAGCACATGCAATTGCTGCAACTGCCGGTGGCAGGCACTACACCAGCGCGACAATGTGTGCTGTGATGGCTCCTACGGCAAGCTTCAAACGGCAACAGAAGCGACTGCGAGCAGCAACTGACGACAGCATGCCAGAGCACCACGATGCTAGCGCCATCGAGGAGAAAGGGGATAAATGCGGTTGACCCAACCGCGATGAAGGAGATGATCAGCGGAAATCCAACGGTGCGGTGCAGGTCAAATGGTCGTGAGGCGACTGGCCAAAACCGAAGTACATGGCCGAACGATACAAGGTTGCAAAGAGGTCCTCGTAGAAAGCAGATTGGGATAACCAGAGAGCACATACGCAGAGAGCACATACGCACGCAACTATATTTTCGAGAACTAACACCTGTAGGCCTAGATATATGTGATGATACGTCCTAGACAACCTAAGCTCCACGACAACGCCCTCAGAAGGGGAAATGGTGCAAAGCGTTGTTGAAATAAGCCACGGCGTCTGGTGCAGTCGGGCTCATCGGGCGCGTCGGATGCGCGCGACGTGCGGGATGCATTGGTGCGGTCGGACTCGTCGGACGCATCGGGTGGGCGTGGGACGTGCGAGACTTAGCGCCATGGCGAGTGTGCGTATGAGTGTGCATGGCTCCGAACGTGCATAAGTCAGGTAGCTGGACGGCTTGGTTTGCGGCTGTTGAGAGATTGCTTGGCCAGGCACTTAGTTTGTTAGCACAATAATAGGAGTGGATGGCAACGTGCATGTAGATAGAGTTAGTTGTGATTAGTGGCCTAGTGCAATGGCTAGTGGGCGTTAGCAGCCGCGAGAGTGGCGGCTGGCTACTGCATGGGTCAGTCTTGTACTTAGCTATTTAAGTTGGAGAAGATGAATGTGAAAAGTGGCGGCCGAGAGGACTGAGGCAGAAACAATGTAGCAAGCGTATTCACCAAGGGGAAGAGGCTCTGGGCAAAGCTTTCTAGGCTCCTCCTTGGTACATGCGTGTGTGTGTGTGTGTGTCTGTGTGTGTGAGAGTTTCTCCTTCTTGTGTGTTCTTGAGGGAAACAAAGAAAGTAGAGAGTTGTGTGAGACAGCTCCAGGAAGAAGAAGCGGCGCTGTGAGAAGAGGGGGCGCCAACAAGCGTCGCTACCATGAGGCACCCCAACGACGAGCACAGACCTCCAGATCCATATTTGGACAATAGAGTGCGATCCCGAGCACCCGGGCTACTACACCTCTTGCCGCCCACACGACCTTGAGGCATAACCAGCACCGCCGCCATGATGCCCGCCGGAGAGGGAATCATGCAGACCGCCATTCAAGGACGCTGCCCCGGCATCCATGACTCGAGGCTCCGCCAACCATCCACATCCCATCACTCCAACCATGGTAGGAAGAGCAAAAGTCACCTTCTTCCAATCCTTGCCCATCATCAGCCACCAAGTGGACATATACACCTCCACGGTAGGAAGTGTCAACGTCTGAGTTGCCACATCCCTAGCTAGTGGTAAAACTTAGGGTTTAAACCCTTTTAGCATGTCTTATGAGGCTTTTGCATTTCCTCAATTCCAATTTAAAGGAAAATGAACATGATGTATGCATGCTTAACTACTCTAGTACATTACCACTAGCTAGGGGTGCGACACTGCGGCTCCACCCAGTCCGGTGGATTGGAGGAGGCTCTACCCAGTTATTGCCGACGGCCGCCGTCCGAGCAACCTTCGGGCACAGCCCACTTGCCATGGCTCGGGCGAGCTCACACGACGCCATGCCCGTGGCTATGTGCACCGATCTGTACGACAGTATAGTGTCGCTAGGACACCTCGCGTCGCAGAAGGGAGCCCGCACGCCATAACTCCAGAGTAGCAGGCCCAAGCATGTGGGAGCACAATGTCACACCAGCACCACAACATCTTCTCGCAGCTCGATATCACCCGTTGCACCCTGATCCCGCCACTGCACACATGCCCGCACACACGTCGGGACGCCGCAGTCTACCTCCAAGGACCTGGCCAGATATGAGTCAGATCACAGGCCACGGTCGCTCCACCCGTACTGCACGCAAGCACCACATGCACCATGTGCCTGTCCTGCCCAGGCGCCGCCAGAGAGGAGCCCTAGGCCGCTCCTAGCACCGGCGTCCAGATCTAGCAAACCAGATCGATCTGCCATCGCCGCCCACCACGCACCATCTAGGCAAGGTGGATGTTGCGTCTTCATAGGAGGCCACCACCAGGTAGGCCCGCCACCGCCTGAGCGTCGCCACCATGTGACGCGCACCACGGCAAGGATCACCGCCACCATGCGCCTCTCCACGGACACCACGATAGAGAACATGAGAGCCCCGCCGGCACCTTCCCTGACGCCGCCATGGCTTCGCCAATAAGTCCTTAGGCGGCGTCTAGGGTCCCTCATCTCGCTAGATGTGCGCGACGATGGGGAGAACGGAACACTTTTCTTATCTACCATTTCTCTGCTAGTGCGATGTGTATTGACAAAAATAACTCTATCCAGAGAGGGAGAGAGAGAGAGAGCAAGCCAGAGGGTGAGGGTGAGGGGCGAACTCTTGCTCGGGAGCGTGTAGGTGATGGGATGCCTCACAAAAAGGCAAAATTTGCCAAAACGGTCTACATCATGTTGTTGTCCCAACGATTTGTGAAAGATAAATTGAGCGAGAAACTAGACGAAGGTGGAGATCGACTATGCTGACGGCGGGGAAGAATTCCTCAATTTGGATACTAGTATGCTGGGAACATGACGATAGCGGGTCATCATCCTCGTTACTGGATGTGTGCGGTCGTCTAATTTTTTTTTAAAGGAGGATGTACCCCCGGCCTCTGCATCTTGGCAATGCATGCAGCCATACTCGTCTAAATTAATGGCCTAAATGCAACAACAGTGCCAAAAAGCAACAGCATTTTCATAAATAACTGGAATGCGAAAGCATAGTGAAAATCGCACAGGACATTACTATCATTGACATAATTTTCTCATTACTATTAATGTCTAGTGTAAAAATCATGTTTACAAGATATAACTTGTGTTGTTAAGACATCTAGTATGGAAAAAACAATCTGAACACTTTACAAACTAAAAGCTACCGTGGATCGAACATACGGTTTGAGCACATTTATAATGCTGAATACATGTTATAACTAACTGGTCATATCATAGAGACAACTATTGTTTCTACTATAAGATATGCCAAATAAACAATGGTCTAGAATGCAATACCCTATGAGAGTACACCAGAAAAAGAAACAGAACCTGACAATATGGTGCATGGAGGACGATAGGCATGTCTTCAATTCCTTCCCCGCATTGAGGGCACTGATTAGAAGACAAATATTCGTGCATAAGATTAGCAATTTCATGTGCACATATCATCAATGATTCATGAACATCAGTTAATATGAGGCACTTGTGTTCTGAATAATGCATGTTACCTTTACACTCTCATTCCCACAAAGCTGGTACTTGACCCACCTTATGAGGCACGACCAGCCGTAGACATGTCCGCAAGGAATGCAACTGCATATGGGAGATAGGAGATGATCTAGAGCAGCCACATTTATGCGTACATGTATAAATCGAGAACCAAGAAAAATAGAATAAAAACTCGCTGATCTTATCATCAAGACATAAAATACAACAAGCACCATGAAAGGTCCAACTAAGCTCTACCAGTGGCAGCTTGCCGTCCTACACCGAGTGATCGCCTGCTGCCACCTCCTCAGAACCTCAACCCAAACCTTCGTAAACTACATACAGGGAGATCACCTAACTCAATTATGTCACATGTATAATGAATTCATGGTCTGCAATAATTCAACTAGAGGAAAGAAATTAAACCAAAATTGCAACTATGCCCTATAGTAGTTGTCTAGTTTTTTTTTTGACGCCGTAGTAGTTGTCTAGTTGATGTTGAGAAAGAAACATTCTTACTAATCGAATGGTTACGGATAACCTATCATAAAATTAAATATTTACTATTACTCAAAACACAAGTGGTATTCTTTTCAATGAAAAAACATATCTAAAAAATAATGGAATGCAAAAGCTGGTGCATTATCAAAAAAATCAAAGTACATCCACTAATAGGAGTAGTTACTGTGATCATCCACAAGAGATGGCTACTGCGTATAGTGTGATGTTCTGATTTCAATCCCAACATGGGGAAGATATAGTAAAAGTAGGATGTCACTGAAGTTATTTGCACATGGGGCTCAATTTGAGCACAAGATCATGGTCTCATGGAAGACAAGGGTCCGTTCAGTAGTATGTACCCAAAGAAAAAATAAACCGATAGTTGAAAACATCTTCCTCACCAGATGTGATGCTTTCCAGTGGAGGTCCAAGGTTCCATACATATAGAGCAGGTTGGCGCTGCTGCTTGCTTGGTCTGCATGCGTTCACCACCTTCAGCTGCAGCCTCTATATTCATACTCGGCAACATCCCATTTGCTTCTTTGTTGGAGGCATTGAAATTATAGTTTCCAGAGTAGCCACTGTCACCAAAGCGCTTGTTGTCCACTTCCTCAACCTCTATTCTGTATGAGCCATCGGTCACCTCACCTGAAACCATTGTGGTATGGTTCACGTCGTTGCCTCTGCCACCTTGTTCATCAACTTCCACAGCATGACTATATGGTCCCTCACTGACAACTAATTCAACATCTGCAACCTCCACGTTGTCCATAGTCAGTGTTGGCAACGACGGGAACAAGCACGATGCACGAATCATAAGGTGAGGGCAATTCTGCTCCAGGAACTCTATCACATCCTTCGGCGCCATCTTTTCTTGTTCAACCATCTTCTTCAATCGCCCCTTCATTAACATCAAGTTAGCCTTAGCCATTGTCACTTTTTCATGTACTGTTCCCTCTATCTGAGCCACCCGTTCTGAAAACAGTTGCTGCCTGTCATCACATGTAGAATTACTGGATGGTTCCTCAGCAACATTATACTCCGAATGTTCCCTAATTACTGCAGCAAATATAGGCTTGTAAAATGCTTCAATTTCCTCCAGTGGCAGGTCAATTGCACAAAAGATGAATTTGTGAGTTATAATCAATACTGAAACTAAAGGAACCTCTTAACAATATGATAGTAGTTGTCATAAAAAAATATTGATTCAAGTGGAAAATGTTACTGTTGATTACATGTTAACAACACTGTTCTTCAGGATCTGGTTACCAAATAAAAAATAAGTAATTTACTTTTTCAAATGCAATATCAGGTATAAGGATGGGTTTAGAAGACATTCAGCATGAAAAATGATGAATCCAACCTCACCCCCCCCCCCCCCCCCCCCCCCCAAAAAAAAACAGAATGGTGAATAGATCAAAGTGTAATTTTAGGCCAGCAAAAGGACAAAAGTGCGGCAACATGTGTTGGAAAACAGTATCACCCCCAGCTCGCCCGTGTCCTGCGGCGGCTGAGTCAGCGCCAGCACCAGTCGCCACAGCCCCATGCGCTAACCTAGTGCAGGTTGTGCTGTCCCCTCGCACCTAACACTCTCTATTGTATGTTGTAACTATCTCATATGCATGTATATGAGGCATTGCCTTATATTGATGATGTATTCGGAGAATTCATATATTTGGCAAAGAACGATATTCTAGTTCCCACTAGGCTTAGCAGCGAATACTCGCATTAGCTCCAACAAATTTATTTGTTTAACTATGCCCACATGCAACAACTGAAATCCACCCTTGCTTGGAGGGGACTGTATATATAGATGTATTGATTATTATTTTTAAATGAAATCCACCACTATTCCACCAACATGATTTTGTACAAAAGAGAAACTAAATGATGTTTAGGTCGAAAGTTTTCATATATAATCCGAACTCAAAGTGAGAGACCAAGGACTGTGCGAGAAAAGCAATGTCGGCCCGATTTTTGTTCATTCAGATTAATTTCTACTTCGAATCAACTTAGATACACGTTACCTATCCCCCACAAAAAAAATACACGTTACCTATATATTCCTGCTGTAAGCCATACGAAGCGAGTGGAAACTATTTTTAGTTGCATTGATTAAGATGACTATCATGCATCCATGTTTTTTTACAAAAGTTATTAACATAGAAATTTGGTGCCTCATGCTGATCTACATTTGTTTGTTTCCTTGCCAGTTTCAATAAGAAAGTAGACTAAGCAGAGTGATGTTAGGGCATCTACAACGCGGGCGCTTAGTCCAGTCACTCGGCTTTAATTCCTAGCCGTTACGGCCCAATCCCCTTCGATCGGAGGAATCTTGCTAGCGTCGATGCCAGGACTGTTACCGGGCACTTCGTTCTTTTTTCTTTCTCCCGAGCTTGTTTAACGAGCGCTGTCCTTATTTTTGTGAGAAACAATTGCATTAGCGCTCACCCAGGCACCCGTATGTTAAGATATTTTACAGTGCTCCACCTTACCACACTAAAGGTAAGGCAATATTTAAATAGAGTACTTGATTGATAGACCCAGTCCACATTAAAGTATTATGAAAATTATGCATCCATTAGTAAGTTGTACGTAAAATAGCAGAGTATTAATCAGAATGTCCTTCCATACAGAGTAGGTGACGATACAATTAAAAATTGGTCGGGACTCAGGTTGTAATCAAACAATTTAATGCCCAACTTCTGAACTTTGCCTAAACAGATGCAAATTTTATGGCGTTCTGATATTGAATCCTCGTTAATTCACAACAAATATCAAATATCGAATACTTTTAAAGTTCATACACATTGTTTCAATTTATTTATTTTTGAAATGGATTAAAATAAAAATTAGGTCGGATATTGAATAAACATTCAAATTTGAAAATTGATCTGCCTTAGCCTCAGCAAGATCAACAGATACGTAGAGTGGATCGTCCTAAAAAGAAGCTTAATACACGATTACCACTTTAGATTTGAACTTCAAATATAGAGCGCGAGAGATAAATCAATGTCCTAAATGTAAGTGTGTCGCTATAAAAATAAACTCTGCCGAAAAAAAGATATAAAAATAAACTTGGAACATCTATATATAGATGTACAATGGATGAAAGAAACAGGACCTCCGGACTGCAGCAACCCTCTAGCATGTTTTCTGGTGCGTAGAGGTTGATAATAAGCTTCTCCACAAACCCTTTGCCACACTGAGGGCACTGGTTAGAAAGAACAACATTGATGCATAAGTTGAGCAATTCGATGTAGGTATCTTATATACATAGCTTCAATTTAATCTGTTCACTGGGTATGTGTTACCTTGGCACTCTCATTGCTAGAAGGACAAAGCAACTTCTCCAGACATGATCTGCCATACACATGGCCACATGGAATGCAACTGAATACATGTAGTAGACACATAGGAGATGATCAGTGGTCTATAATTCTCAAAAGTCCCATAGTTGTTACCGGAAGCCATGCACGCGTAGGTGCATCTAACATGGAAAAATGGGAATTAATATGCCTAAAGATAAAAGAGGAGAACTCCCACCATGAGAGCAATGTTCCCCAGTAGAAAAATAACGTTGCAAAGTGGACTGTAAAAAGAGATGCAAGCTTCTTCAGTATCCTATCAGCAGCGGTGTATGCCCCCAAATCCAACACAGAGACGATATATACTGCGCTAATTGCCCCCAATCCATTACAGAGACGATATATATACCGTGTGTGTGCTAATAGCCCCCAATCCCAAAGAGACCGACATGGCTGCCCGCGAATAAGAAGAAAAGTAGCAGCGAGAATGCACTGGGACCGTGGGGGTGGAGGCCCTCGGCCCTCGCTCACCAGATGCGATGCGGGCCTTCGCTGCTCCAGGGCGCCATGCAGGCGGGGCAGATCGTCGCCTGGACCTCACCGCCGGATCCAGCTCGCTTCACGTCGGCACCTCCGACGTGTCCCGCTGCGCCTGTGGTGTCCGCGGCGTGCGGACGCGGCGCCTCCTCCAGACGGAGCGCCGGCGGCGGGGACTTCATCGGATGAAGTCGGAGTAGCGGACGAGGATTTTCTGGGGTTTCGAATTGGGGAGGAGGGAGCGGGGGGTGGGGATGAAAAGGACAGTCTTTTGACTCCTTGGAGAAAGTAGTACAACTCCTTCCTTCTTCAGTAAACTTCCGGCCAAAGTTGGGTAGGTGGGTATATCATTTAATTCCACTACAGTAACGCCTCAAAATAAAAATTAATTGCGTTACAGTACTACTCTATTTTAGATTTTCTGCAACCATTGACTCGTAGCTAGAGGCATCCAATAACTTTATATTTTTTAAGAAAAAGATAGTTTTATTCCATCATAATAGGATTATGATCCAGTGGCAAAAAATCTTCAATACACATAAAGGCCCCTTATGTAATCACACAAACAGTAACTAATTCTGTATGACTTTTATTAGCCAATTGATCTGCATCCTATTTTGACCTCGACTAAATTTCTGAGGACAAACTCCCTATCCCTCATGAGTGCTTTAATCTCAGCAACTAGTGTTGGCAATAAGCCATGTCCGCCACGATGGTGACCGGCGTCGGCGCTCGTTCGTGGAGGGTGCGCGCATGTGGCCGTGCGTGCTTGTGTGTCTGGGCATTGTATGGGCATTGTGCGACTAGTGTATGGCCGAGTAGTGTGTGTGCGCATTCGAGCTGTGCCCAGGTCGGAGCCGTGCGGCGAGCCGTGGGAGTCGTTTGGTGTGTTGATCGTGTCTGTTAGCGAGATAGCCGGGGAGGTGACCGTGTCACCGCACTGGAAACGGCCGCGTCAGAGTGCGACGGGTGCGCTGGCCGGGGAGTGCCGAGCATGGCGAATGTAGCGGAGGAGCGAGGCATGGAGACCGAGTGCCACGGTGGAGTTCGTGGCTCCATGCATGAGGGCGGACGACTCGGCAGGAGAGCGCGTACATGCATGTAGAGCTCACGGAGTTCGTTTCATGGGCGTTGCGTCGTCCAGAGGCTACAAGTCACTATGTACCGCTCATGTGTGTTGTGTGGTTGGAGTTTGAGCTCCGGGATAAATTGCCATTCACAAGGCGGGCGTTCGTGTACCGGAAAAACCACCATGTCCTCTCCTTGTTCTCCTTCTTCCTCCTCCCTTTCGAGTGAGAGTGCAGAGAGAGGGCGAGCTAGGGCTAGCTAGGGTCAAGGGATAGACGCAACAACTGGCATTAGAGCTACCAGGTTCCGGGCTGTGGCGCGCGGTGATGTCCGCGGCGAGTGCCTGGCGATGGCGACGCCCGGTGTTTCCGGAGACAGCTCCGATGATGAGCTATCTGGCAACCACAGTGCGGGTGCCGTGAGCACACGACATGTCGCAGCGGCGCTAGGAGGTCCGCAGTTGCATCAGGCGGACGAGACGATGACGATGAGCAAGGGCTCCTGTCGGCAGGCCGTGCTGCGATGTCATGGTTTAGGGGGTGAGTTTTGGCAATAAGCCATGTCCGCCACATTGGTGACCGGCGTCGGCGCGCCGGGTCTAATCTATGGAGGGTGTGCGTGTGTGGCCGTGCGTGCGTGTGTGTGTCTAAGCATCGTATGGGCATTGTCCGACTAGTGTATGGCAATTATCTGGGGCATGTCCAGATAGTGTCCGAGTAGTGTGTGTGCGTGTTCGAGCTGTGACCAGGTCAGAGCCGTGCGGCGAGCCGGTCGAGTCACGTGGTGTGCTGATCGTGTCTGATAGCGAGATAGCTGGGAGGTGATCGCGTCGCTATACTAGAAACAACCTCAACTATACAAAAAAAACTAGATTCAACACTTGTTCTTCTTGTTCCTCCTCCAGTTCGAGTGAGAGTCCAGAGAGAGGGCGAGCTAGGGCTAGCTAGGGTCAAGGGATTGATGCAACAAGTAGGTGTCCCTAGACAACGTCCATTAACTTGAGCACTCTGTTCCATAAATGGCTATGTTAACCAGTCCATCCTTATTAAAGTCCTAAACTTGACAACAGTACTTATATTTTTTTCTGAATCTGTTTCGGGCATTTTGATGTTATTCTTTTGGCCGTGCTTAGTGTCCGTCGACTGATCCAAACCAAGATTGGTGCATGAGTAAGAATAAAGTTGCATATGTTTCTACAAAAATTAGTGTATGAATAAAGTAGCAGATGTTTCTAAAATTAGCGTCCATAAGAAACAAGCGTCGGGATAGCTAGGGTTTGGGAGAGACAAAGGTGTGACCGGAGATTATTCAGCCCCCTCGCCTCGGACTTCCATCTCGCTGCTCAGAGGTGAGGGCACCTCACATATGACAGTTTTTGGTCTTCATCGGTGTTTTGTTAGTGGTGTTTCTCAAACGTCACAACGTAACTGGGTCATTATAAAGATGCTCTACAGATATCTCCGAAGGTGTTTGTTGGGTTGGCATAAATCGAGATTAGGATTTGTCACTCCAAGTATCGGAGAAGTATCCTCTAGGCCCTCTCGGTAATACGTATCATAAGAAGCCTTGCAAGCAATGTGACTAATGAGTTAGTTGCGGGATGATGTATTACGGAACGAGTAAAGAGACTTGCCGGTAACGAGATTGAACTAGGTATGAAGATACCAACAATCGAATCTCTGGCAAGTAACATACCGATGACAAAGGGAATAATGTATGTTGTCATAACGGTTCGACCGATAAAGATCTTCGTAAAATATGTAGGAGCCAATATGAGTATCCAGATCATGTGTACATAGTTCTCGAACCTGTAGGGTCTACACGCTTAACATTCGATGATGATTTAGTATTATCTTTACCTAATTAATAATAAAGGACGGAGGCTTTCATAGTTCTCCATACGTCACCTCTTTATATCCGTTGATTTTGTATGAACCATAAAGATTAATGGATGAGATTTATCTAACTTTTTATTTTATATAAAAAATAGTTTGATCGGAAAAATTATCACTCCTGCCATGTATTGAACCCACAACCTCCGGTTTTCATCCCTTGGGGCACAACCTGTGGAGCTAGCCCAAATATTTGTCATAATTGAGGGTTCTATTTTTAATGAACAATGCCACATCACCGCTCACAATATTTTTGATCTCACTGTGTGGGCCGTGGTAAAAGAATTGCTCAGGAAGGGGCATCAAACTCAGGACTTTAGCCTGTTGTCCCGATGGCTGCAAGCATTCAAGATTGAAATAGTCCCGCCTCGCTTTCTTTCACCAAATTACAGCAATTTATATATCCTGCCAAGTTGCTTGCAAATCTGCAGGCCAGCTCAAGAATCAACAAACACATGAAGAAACTGGCCGGGTCAGGTGTGGGCGCATATGCGGTCGCCGGAGGATTGATGAGAGATCGGCTGCTAAAGTTGTCCACTATGGAGGAGGTCTCGAGGTGGGACCAAAAAGGAGCAGAGAGGCAGAGGTCTATGGCCGTGATGGAAGCGCCTGCGGTGCAGCGGCTGCATGAATAGAAGCAGAGGTCGGGTCAGAGCATAGGTAGCAGGAGGTCCCACTGACGCGCGGGAGGGAGCTGATGCGCTCACCAGTTGGGCCTTATGTGGGCTAATATATTTTTTTAGGGGAAAATATACCTGGCTTAGGTTGTGCTGGTGTTGCTTGTTCCGCGCTGCTACTAGACTGGAGAGGGAGAGACTAGAAGCTGATGTATATGTTAGCATAGATTCGGTGCTGCTACTAGACTGGAGAGAGATACCAACTAGAAGTTGTACGTGTCAGCACAGATTCGATGCTGTTGTATATGTTAGCATTTAATTCATTTTTAATATTTATTCACGTCTATCATACTTTAAGAAAACCGAGAAAACATATCTGTGTTTTTCTAGAGTTTAAATAAGTATATATGAAAACTATATCTTAAAGTATTCGTTGTAGTAACATGTGTGTTACCGTCAATTGCTAGAATTAATATTCGCATCCTTAGTAAGCTGTGTTTTGAATTTCGGCCAAAAAAAAAATGGATTTCGGCCGAATTTCGGGAATCTCGGCCTAGGGCGAAATCTACCTTCCACCGAAATTGGTCAAATTTGAGAAATTTTGGTCTAATTTTAATCAAATTTCAGTCAAAATTTGGACAAATTTCGGCCAAAATTTTTAAAAATGACCGAAATTCGGCCATCTCGGCCTAGAGTGAGAAAAATCACAAACCGAAAATCAAAACGTTGTTAGTAAGTGCTTTTTGTAGTCATGATGGTCCCTTTAGTTTGTAAATATTTATCGGGTTTAAAAACATTAAGTAATTTTATACTTTGAAAGAAAGAAAAAATTCCGGGGAAACCAAATTAGTTTGTTAACATTCAAATCCAATAATAAAATTTTGATCAATTTTCATATGGTTTTTTCTATTTTGGATTTTGTATCAGGTGATAAGTTTATAGCTCTGTTCCATGTAAATATCTAATTTTTTAAATTTTTTTTATCTTTTGGTGATTAACATTGCATGGTTGCCCAACACTTCCACATCAAAGTGAAGATGGCAGAAGTGGCGAAATGAGAGCTACAACTCAGTAGCTTTGTTCCACATACATATCTAAATTGTTTTATTTTTTTATATTTTGATGATTAGCGTTGCATTTTTATTGTTGCATGGTTGTCCAAAACTTTCACATCAAATTGAAGATGGCAGAAGTGGCGAAATGAGAGCTACAACTCAATAGTGCACCATCATAGGTAAACTCTTAAATACCATATGAAATCTTGATTTTTTTTCTTTGTTGCAATACATGCATATGTTATATATTTTGCTTAAATTTGATTATACAACTATTTATTTTCTCCCGTTGCAATGCACGGGCATATGTGCTAGTTTGACTTATATGATTTGGTGAACGAATGTTGTTCGGAGTAAGGAGCCTCAAAATGGTCGAGAGGTAAAGATTGATATATAGGACGATGTTATTCGGACATCGAAAGTGTTTCGAGGGTACCGGGTACTTTCGGGTCACCAGAAAGGAGTTCCGGGCAACCCCAACAAAGATATAGGCTTAATGGGCCAAGTGGGGGAACACACCAGCCCACAAGGGACTGGTGCGCCCCTATAGGGCCAGCCATATGGGGAGGAAAGGAAAGGATAGGAGGAATAGGAAAGTGTGAAGAAGTAGGACTCCTACTTCCTTCCCTTCCCCCCTCCTTCCTTTCCCGCTTGTCCAAACATGGCAGAGGGGCGCGGCCAGGGCAGGAGACCTATATATATATATAAACACTATTCTCATCACGGGATCAGAATAATATTCTGATCACAACCTGAACTGCCTGAGTAACGCGTCTGGACTTCCCTCTGTATGAACCCGACCTTCGGGCTATGTTCGCAACCGTGGCTTCCCCGCAAATTATTTTCTTTAGTGGTCTTCTATATAATGTTAGTGCAATCTAAAAACTTTTTTAGCAACTAAATACCGGTTTTAAATAGGAATCTCACTCGTTGGAGGATTTTGCTTTTGGGTCATGATGAAATTGCGTTTTTTGCAATTTTACTACCTGAGTTGTTCGACCTGAACTTCTCCCACTGCTAGGTTGAACTTCCGCCAACATTGCCCAAATGGGGTTTGCGATATACCGTTGGAAAGCTATGGACACTAGTATTATGACCCAAGTTAAATTTTTGGCAAAATGTAAACTGTTTAAAAGCAGTTTTGAAAACCGTTTTTTCTTCATACAAAAAACGTGAATCATCTTTTCGATCGCATTTCTAAACCATTTATCGGAATGAGGCAAATAATATGGTGTTGGAAAGCTGCTGCAAAACCGCTCCTTCCACATGTTGAAAATTTTCTCTAATTCCCTATGGATAAAGAGTAATTTGGAAAATCATAGGATTTCGCAAACTAAACACCCGAGTTCGTATTTTTGATGTCATTTCTAAACGGCTAATCGAATTGAGGCAAATAATATGGCGTTGGAAAGCTTATGAAAATGCGCTACTTTTTCATGTTAAAAGTCACTACTAGGGAAAACCTTATACACAGAATCTTAGCAACAGCGCGGCATAAAAACATGCGCTGCTGCTAAGTAGTAGCAGCGCGGCTTCGGAAAGCTCACTACTGGTGCAAACTTAGTAGTAGCGTGTGACGCTTAAACCGTGCTGCTACAACGACATAAGTTTACCAGTAGCGCGGTGCCAGGGAGCGCGCTACTGCTAATGCCATAGTAGCAGCGCGCTTTTTTGTCACCTCGCTGCTGCTAATTTTGAAAATGTGCACAGGGTTGGCCCGTTTAGCAGTAGTGCGTGACAGGAAAGCGCGCCGTTGCTACGCTCTTAGCAGCAGCACGCTTTCTCTCCCGTGCTACTGCTAAGATGCAGGACCCACCACCTTTTCCACCTCCCCCTTCCCATCTCCTCTCCTCCCTTTCCCCTACCCTCCCACATCCTCCCTCTCTCACTCTTCTTCTTCCTAAATACTTCTCCCCCATTACTCTCCCTCTTCTACCTACCTTTCTCTCTCTTCATTACTCCTAGCTATAACTACACCACCTCCATTAATTCATCTCCTTTCTCTTTTTCCTCCCCCCTCCACTAGTTGAAGTTGTCTCCTCCCAAATTAGCTAGCTAGGTAGATGTAGCATTTAGTTAAGTGACCTATTTGCCCCCTAACTAGATCTTTCTTTGTCAAGAAGAGCTTTGTGCACTTTTGACCTCCCTACATCATCATCTCCACCGTGTGCTCGATCTCGAGATAGAGGTGTGATTAATATTTCATGCTTTTGCAAAATGGAAATATGTTTATGCATGTGTGTGTGTGATATTTTTATGGAAATTGTGTGTGTGGCATGAGTTGACGCCAAATTGTGCATTTGAGTTGCCTATGTTTTGCCGAAATGTCGATTTATTTCCGTTTTGGCGAATTCCAGGCAAACTCTAGATCTATATATGTCCTACTTCTAAGGAAGGTCATGCCGAATTTTTGTATGACTTTCATGAATGCACGCATTTTTATAATCAGTTTGTTTATTATTACCGTGCAGAGTTCATGATGGTCAGTGGAACGATGGTGGACAGGTGGTTGCGGTCGGCGGTGCAGGACATGAAGGAAAATAACCTAACAGAGGTTTTATGTCCGTGTCGAAAATGCAAAGGAATAGTTTGGCTTGACCCCCATGTCGATGGTCGTGTCGAAGCGCACCTGCTCATGACTGGTTTCATGGATGGCTATACTCGGTGGATAACTGAAGATGAGGATGACGATGTTGAGGATGCCGACGGGGCAGGCAATGATGACACGGGGCAAGACAAAGAGATGATCGATAATGACGGCGGGGAAGAGGCCGGACATGGCGGCGGAGAAGGGGCCGGACATGGCGGCGGAGAGAACAACATGGACTCCACGCAGCAGAGTTCGTCGGTACTAAGTTCAATCGTGCGGGACCCTCATGTCCAAGCATTGCTTCGCAAGGAGACGAGTACTGAGAGAGCTGCTTCTAGAGAGGAGGCTAAGCTGGAGCAACTGGTGGTAGACTCGACCACTCCATTGTATGATGGTTGCAATCATGAGGTGACCCGCTTGAGTTTCACGCTCCAAGTGCTGAAGACGAAGGCTAAAAACAAATGGACCGACACTAGCCTTGATGAGCATCTCAAGTACCTAAAGGATGTTCTTCCCGAGGGTAATCTATGTCCTAGTAGTGTTGATGAGGCCAAGAAGATCGTGTGCCCTCTTGATCTGCCACACATTAGATACCATGCATGCATCAACGATTGCATAATTTATTGGAAGGAGCACGCGGAAAAAACAAGTTGTCCGGTGTGCAATGCTTCTCGATACAAGAAGGCCGGGAAGAAATGTCCCCATAAAGTGGTATGGTACTTACCGATCACTCCCCGTCTCCAGAGGTATTTTGTAGATCCCAAGGAAGCAAAGCTAATGCGCTGGCACGCGGAGAGGAAGAAGCCCGACGATGGAGATGATCCGAAGCTGAGACACGTCAAGGATGGAAGCCAGTGGAGAGCGTTGAATAGCTTCTATCGGTATTTTGAATGTGATGCAAGGAACATCGTTCTCGGCGCGTGTACCGATGGCATGAATCCATTTGGCAACCAGAGCACCAACCATAGCACATGGCCCGTGTTTGTATGGATGTACAACCTCCCCCCTAGTTGTGCATGAAATCGAAGTACATTCACATGAGCATGCTTATTCAAGGGCCGAAACAACCAGGAAATAATATTAATTTGTATCTGGGGCTACTTCAGGAGGAGTTAGACACGTTATGGAAAACACCGACCAAGACATGGGACGCCAACAAAGGCGAGTATTTCAACATGAGAGCCGCGCTGATCACGACAGTGCATGACTATCTTGGTTATGGATATGTGGCAGGCCAGGTGTGCCATGGATATTGCGGATGCACGCGGTGCATGGATGATACAACGTCTCAGCAGCTAACGTCAAGGAAAGATGGCGGGTCTGGAAAAATCGTGTAAATGGGGCATCGAAGATGGCTTGAAGAGGACGACCCGTGGAGAAACCGTGGAGATCTATTCAATGGTCACGCTGAGCATCGAGCACCTCCACATAAGCGGAGCGGTGCCGAAATCGATGAGCTATTGAAAAACTGGAAGGAGTGCCCCGCGTCGGGAAAGACGATGAGAAAGGCGCCGGAGCCGCTGCTGAAGGTATGGAAGACGTGGTCTGTGTTCTGGGACTTGGAGTACTGGCACAAACTCGATACACCTCATTGCCTTGATCAAATGCATATCTGTAAGAATGTCCTTGAGAGCTTGCTCGCAACACTGATGAACATGCCGGATAAGACCAAGGATGGGACGAAGGCAAGAAAAGACTTGCAAGATTTGGAAATCAGGGAAGATCTGCACATGCCGCCACATAAAATGTCAGACGAGACAGAGACGGAGACAGAGGCACGGGAGAAGAAGGGCAAGAAAATAAAGAATGAGGATTATTGCCCCCCTTCTTGCTTCACCTTAAGTCAGGCTGAGATCAATCAATTCTTTAAGTGTCTTACCAGAGTCAAAGTTAGTTCCGGTTACTGTGGCAAGATAAGTAGATATCTAGACACGGACAAGAAAAGGTTCAGCGGGATGAAGTCTCATGACTGTCATGTGATGATGACGCAGATATTACCTGTTGCCCTTAGAGGGATAATGGACAAGCACGTCTGTGACACGCTTATTGGTCTCTACAACTTTTTCGACGTCATCTCTCGAAAGTCGATCAGTGTGAAGCAGCTCCGAAGGCTACAGGAAGAGATTGTTGTGATACTGAATGACCTTGAGATGTACTTCCCGCCCGCGTTCTTTGACGTGATGGTGCATCTGTGTGTCCATATTGTGGATGACATAATAGACCTGGGGCCGTCATTCCTGCACAACATGATGCCGTTTGAGAGGATGAATGGGATCATCAAAGGATTCGTTCGTAACATGTCCCGTCCGGATGGAAGCATCGTCCAGGGCTATTTGATACAAGAGTGCATCTCTTTCTGTGAGAATTTTCTATCTGGC
Source organism: Triticum aestivum (assembly GCF_018294505.1). Classification (NCBI taxonomy): domain Eukaryota; kingdom Viridiplantae; phylum Streptophyta; class Magnoliopsida; order Poales; family Poaceae; genus Triticum; species Triticum aestivum. The sequence continues at coordinate 703,810,311 of NC_057806.1, forward strand.
GCAGACCAGCCGCCTGGTGTTAGTGATGGTTTGCCCGTTAACAAGCACGATGGGAGGCTCGAAGGAGAAGGTCACTGCAACGGTCGCAGGGAACTGCACGTGGCATACTCAGATCGACGCAGCGACTTTGACAGAGCAAACTTGGTAGTGTTACAACACCTAGACGAGGTAGATCCTTTCGTGGCACTGCACAAAGAAATTATCGCAAAGAAGTATTGTGACCGGGGGGTATGCAGGACGGACGCCGAAGTTACTAGAGAGCACAACTCCACTTTCCTGCATTGGTTCAAAGAGCATATTATTGCTAATCCCCCGGAGGAGGGCTCTAAGGACGGATTGCTCATATACGCCTTAGCACATGGCCCCTCGCCCAACCTCGTAACCTATCAGGCATATGATATCAACGGATACACGTTCTACACGGAGGCCAAAGATATGGACAGTGATGAATATCAGAACTCAGGGGTGACGATGGAATGCATGACCGGCAGCGACAACGGCGCAACTGAACGATTTTATGGAAGGGTCGAGGAGATCTGGGAGCTTGACTACTCTGGACTGCACAACACGACGATGTTCCGTGTCAGATGGGCTAAGAATGTCAAAAGAGAAAGCCGGATTTTCACTACCATGACTATACCCGACGCCAAGAGCGCTACCATGAACGCTATCGCAAAAAAAGAGCCATGGGTACACGCTAAGCACGTGACACAATGCTTCTTCATAACCGACCCATGCAATCCCAGTCATGTTGTCATGAGGAAAGGCAAAAGAAACATCATTGGAATGGATGGAGTCGCCAACGAGGAAGACTATGATCAGTACGGCAACCCAATGAGGGAAGATGACGATGATGATGAAGTATACGTCAAAAGAAGAATCAATACTACATTACCAAAGAAAAATCGTACTCCATGGAAAATGCAAAGTCACAATGAGGGGCTCAATTATTCTTCGACGAACAAGAAGGGAAAGAAGCTGACTCAAAAACGAAAACGTCAGCGCTGAGGAATCGGTCAAATGATGTAATATATATATATATGTTCCTATTTTGTATACACACTTAATTAGCCATTATTATGCATGGGTCCAATGATGTAATATATATATATATATGTTCCTATTTTGTATACACACTTAGCCATTATTATGCAAGGGTCCAATGATGTAATATATATGTTCCTATTATGCTGAGGAAAAGAAAAAAGGGAAACTGGTTATAGCAGCAGCGCTTTAGTGAAAAAGAGCTATAGTTAGTCAAGGTAGCAGTAGCGGTTTCTGCAGAAAATCGCTACAGGTAGTCAAGGTAGCAGTAGCGGTTTCTGCAGAAAACCGCTACAGCTAGTCGAGGTAGTAGTAGCGCGTTTCGTGTAAACGCGATACTGCTACGTCCACTTAACCCAAAATTCTCCCTCTCCCTGCTTCATCCCGCTTCTTTTCCCCCAAATCCCCACTCTCTCTTCCCCGGCCCCATCGCACCGCCGCACCTGCCCGCGACCTCGGCGCGCTCGCCCCCGACCCCGCCGCCCCCGACCCAGGCGCGCTCGCCCCCGGCGCCGGCGCTCGCCCCCGACCCGTCGGCCCTCGCCTCCCTCCTCTGCTTCCTCCCCTCCCAACCTCGGCCGTCGTCGGGCCTGCCTCCTCGCCCTGCACCCTCTGTAAACCACCCCCTCTCTCTCTCTCTGCTAGCTAGGGTTAATTTATTTAGGTTTTAGTTATGTTAATTAGGTTATCTATTTAGTTATGAATTTAGTTAGGTTTCAAAATTTGCTGAATTTATATGCAAATTTGAACTGGACATGTGATATGTGGATATGTCATGTTTTGGACATGTCATGTTTTGGTAAATGATCTGAGTTGCCTATGTTACGCCGGAATGTTGATTCATTTCCGTTCCGGTGAATTTCAGGCGCTCGATATGTCCATTTTTTAGCAAAGGTCATGCCGAAATTTCCCGTGAATAAAGGCATGATTTGTGCTACATAGTTGGCATATCGAGTGCTGGCACATAGATTTCTTTTTTATCTCATTTCTCATTTATTCATACTTTTAGAAATAAATGAGGACACTTAATCATAGGAAACATGTCGAACAATGAAGAAACTGGGCCTTCTGACCAAGATGCAGACGAGATGGATTATGAGGGTGAACAAGACTACCTCGACTTTTTGACTGCTAAGCAAGGTTTGCAGGTCCGCCTCGATGATGGTACTGACACCGACACCGACACCGACGGTGCGGGCACCGATGGCGGCGCCGAGACCGGTGGGGAAGGTACCGCCGGGGAAGATACCGGCGCCGATGCCGGTACCGAAAAGAGGCATAAGAAGCAGAGGATACGAAAACCTAACAAACTAGGTATTGGACGACTTGTGATCACAAAGATGGCACCTGCAAGTTTGAGCCGTTAGAGCCAGAAGAACGTCGCAAGTGCTATGGGAACCAAGTAGGATGCATCCTATGGGAATGCGCGAGCATCAATGACGATGACTTAAGGAGTAAAGAACATTTGACGCAGTTGCTCCTAACGAAGTTGCACAAGAGATTCAAGTCCCCCGATCCGGATGATAACATAGAACAACCGTGGGATGATCCGAAGATGAAAAAGATTAACAATCACGCCATGGGCATGTTCAGCAATGATTTGGCCTCCTGGAAATCGAGGGTGAAACGAGCTATTGAGGCTGAGGAACCCCTGTCCAAGATTCTGGAGGAAAATCCGACACTTACGGAAGAGGAGTTCGAAAAGTTCAAGGACACTTGCGCTACCGAGGACGCCAAGGCTAAGGGTACGAAATTCAAGAGCCTTCAGCAAAGGAACACGGGGAAGCATCGCCTCGGAAGCCGTGGCTACCTCGGTAAAAGGCCCGTATGGGATAAGGAGGACGAGGAACATGAAGCCGCGGGTCTCCCAGACCCCTTCGCGAAGTTCACCAACCCCTTGGAGCATGACTTCATCAGGGCCCGCTACAAGTGAGACAAGGAGAAAAAGGTTTTTTACACGGACAAGATCACGGGGAAATTGATTAGACTACTGGAGAAGCAACACCAGCTTGTAGCCGAAAACCCTACTTCTCCGATGAGGCCCAAGTGGGACACCCCTCTCAACTGGGCCTTGAACGAACTTAAGGGACTCCCTTTGGGCCAGCGGCCGCAATATGGTCGTGTGCACGGCGCTGGAGATGGCGCCACGTGGAAGGTGTTTTACAACGAGGGCCCGGAGGCCAAGAAGCAGAAAAAGAAGTTTAGTCAGGCAGACATCGACATGAAGGTGAAGCTTGCGGTCGAGAAAAAAGCAGCTGAGGACGCGAAAAAAGCAGCCGAGGACAAATATGAGTTGCTACAACAGGCAGTCAATGCAGCTGTAACTGCCTGCAGAAATGATTTTGCTACTAACTTGGTTCCAGTTATCATCAACTGGATGAAGGAAAATCCAGACAAGACGGTACATGATTTCCCGTTGCCCAGTTTCGTCGGGAGCAACTCCATGAACAACAACACCATCGCACCATCACTTGCTCACGCAACTGGGCCTCCTCTCGCAGCCGCTCCCGCTCATAGCAGCCCGTCCTCAGTCTCTGGCGCGCTTGGTGGGCCTTCGTGTTTGGTTGAGCTCGACACCGTCACGGTAATTACACGTCGCACCAACATATATATATATATATATATATATATATATATATATATATATATATATATATATATAATATTCCATTTTTGTTGCCTTTCGGATGTTTTACGCCACAGACATATGTGTTTGCAGGCGAAAGAAACCCCGTGCACCATACTCTACTTGATCAAAGGCCAGAAGGTGGACGTGGGAAAGGGGATGATAATGGACCCCTTGCAACCCACGTTCCACAACCAGCCGATCCCTACTGGGCACTTCAGGGTTAGCTTGTCCAGTGTGAAATCGGGGCACGAGGATTTGCCTCCTCTAGTACAGCATGTTGGAGCGGACGACGAGACCCCGCCATGGATTGGAAGCTGCGAGGGTTGGGTGCTGCTATGGCCGAAGAATCTTATTCGTCTGGAGCCGGCCGAGAGCACACCAATAACCACACATCAACAAGCATGTGCGGAAACCACCACCCCGCGTACGCAATTACCAGCTCCTGTAGTGCCGGGTGAGAGCGGCGGACGACATGATGAAGGAGGTGCAATAGTGCTGGCTGATGTAATTTGTCCTGTAGAACAGAGAATGGATGATGAGACGGAGGTCGACCCTATGGATTTCCTCAATACAAACGCGTATGACTGTGAAATAGAATTGATGAGTCAACCATATGACGAATCGGGCTATCAGCTTGCTAATGAGGATATGGATGATATGCCCGGGCAGGAAGGTCGTAGCAGGGATTGCAAAAAGTCTCTCTTCATGAAATCCTCACAGGACATGCCTGAAGATGCTGCCTCAACACAGGCTCAACTATCCCAGCGCGAGGGTCGTACAGTACTTAGCCCGAGAACACTGGGGCAGGGGTTAAGGAAGGGTCTAGAAGGTGTGCCCAAGAAAAAGGAGAGGAAGAGATCGGGGAACATAGCTGCCTCCAAACAAGCCAGAGCACATAGTAGCCAAACGATGCATTCTGAAGAGCGTGTACCCGTGAAAGGTGTGGCCATGTTCCATCTCATGGGCAAGCCAATGCTACCACCGAAACCACTGGAGGCACTATCAAGGGATCTCAGGAGACTGCACGACCATGTGCTGTCGACTGAGAAAAGCCTACTAGCCTCAAACACTAGTGCAGAACCGGGCAATAGCACCGGTTCGTAAGGCCCTTTAGTGCCGGTTTAGGAACCGGCACTAAAGTTTCGGCACTAAAGGCCCCCCCCTTTAGTACCGGTTCAGCAGGAACCAGTGCTAAAGGGGATCCACGTGGCACGAGCCAGCTCCGGGGGCCGGGAGCCCTTTAGTACCGGTTGGTAACACCAACCGGTACTAAATGGTTGTGGGTTTTTGTTTTATTTTGTATTTTTTTATTAAATTTGTGTTATCAATTTAATTTAGGATTGTTTTACGTTATAATGAGTTGTAGTCGTCATCATCATCATCATCTCATATTAATAAATAAATAAACTCTAGCTAGCTCAAAATCATCATAGTCGTCTAATTACCACTATTTAATCATCATAGTCATTACCGCTAGCTATCTAATCATCATCAACGCTGGCTAGCTTAAAGAGGAAACATTCACTTTGTAACAGAATCAATGATATCATCAAGTTCAACATAATCATCACCAACATCGAAGTTTAGGACACGGACATGAGACAAGTACTAATTAAGAGCATGAACTAGTAGCTACTGATCCTGCTGCTCCCTCTCAGGTAGAATAACATAGAACATGTATAGCTCTCCTGATTCATCATACTGGAGCATGCAGATGAATCTGTCTCCTAATCTTGGGTTGCGCTTCTCCTTGCTGCCCCCTAGTACTTCTCTGCGATCCTTAACAATTTTGCTCCAATCTTTCACTATTAAGCATTTTTCGCTTTCAGAAATCCTGAATGCACTCATGTGCAATGTAGGAAATCTTGGTCGTAAGCTAACCATTGACATGCAACCTTTTGTCTCGATCCACTAAGGCACAACTGTCATCGGAAGTCCCTGTTGAAGAACATCGTATAGTAATTAATATACTAAGCAATGAAAGTTTAGCTTCAAAAATAATGTATGCAAAAGATGCACTAATTAAGGACAAATATTTAAAATCTTACCATCTTTCGATTATAGATGTGACCGTAGTTCAATACGATCACCATTGGTTGGACGTTTTGAGTACTAACATTTCTAAGTTCAGGAAAAAAAATGTCTTGACAGTATTAAGATCCTCAAGCCATGAAACATAATGACTTATCTCCTCGCAGTTTAGTTGAGCCCGGGGGCAGTAGTAGGTGTTGTCTACCAAGCGCCAGACATGTTTGCTTGAACCGAAATAAGCTGACAATACAAATTAGTTGTCAACTATTTTTGAATAAACTGTATGAAAGACATAAACATATGCATGCATGGTTGAGAAAAGCTCACCAAATGGTAGAACTGGAGGCGTTTGTACATCGACCCAGATGTCTATATTACCTTCAATATCATCTTCCGGACGAATATCAAAGGTGATAACCATATCAGGCTCAAATGCATAAGCCTTGCATAGTGCTTGCCAAGTTTTGCATTCAAAATGGGTGTATGTGTCTCCATTATATAATTTGACGTTGAAAGTATACCCATGCTCCGTCTTCAAGTAAACTCTCTTTACCTCCATATCATCTATAGCACTAAAACCTATCTTATCCAAGACAAAAATTCTTGCATGGCAGGGGATGCGCTAGTAAAATAGTGAAAATTTAAAATTATAAGTTGAAGCAAATGAAGCATAAGTTTTGCATTCAAATAATAATTGACAAAGTGACTTACTGTATCAACTTCGAATGTCTCATCCAGCTTGATGCTGAAGCGCCTACCATCAACAAGGAAATTTTGGTCACACAGGCCGCGCTGGTCTTCACAGTGTTGGCACATAATGAAATCTTTTTCGTCGTCAGATGACATTTCCTATGTTCATATAGGTGAAACATTAAACACCTATATCTAGCCAAATATATATTCATCTAACATTTGACATTAATATATCTAACTATATTCATCTCTAACAATTGACATTACTATATATTTAACTTTTCTATCGAATTCATCTGACATTCGACATTAATGTAACATTTATATAAACTAAAAATATATAAAAAAAATAAATAAACAGAAAAACTCATTAACAAATAATATTTTAATTAGATCATCAAATCTCAGATACCTAAATTTTCTTACTAAAAATAAATTAGTTATATTAATTATTCAACTAGTTCAAATCTCATATACCTAAATAAACTAGTTCGACGATTTTCTTACTAAAAATAAACTAGTTATATTAATTATTCAACTAGTTCAAATCTCATATACCTAATTAATATATCTAGCTATATTCATCTCTAACAATTGACATTAATATATATTTAACTTTTCTATCTAATTCATCTAACATTCGACATTAATCTAATATTCAATCATCTAATTAACTTTTCTAAAAAACAGAAAACAGAAAATGTGTGTGTGTATGTGTGTGTGTGTGTATATATATGTAAAAAAATGTGTGTGTGTATGTGTGTGTATGTATGTGTGTGTATGTGTGTGTATGTGTGTGTGTATACTGCAGTGCCGCCCCGTACGCCGCCGCCCCGTACGTACGAGCGGGGATGCCGGCGTACGGGGCGGGGGCGGCGGCGTACGTACGGGCCGGTGCGCGCGGCGCGGGTGCGAGAGAGACGTACGGCCGCGGTGATGACGACGGACAACGGCGGCGTTCGGGGCGGCAGCGCGAGACGACGACGACGACGGGCGGCGGCGGGGACAGCGACGATGACGACGTATGACGGGCGACGGGCGGCGACGACGGGATCGAGCGGCGCGCGCGGTGATGTCTCGCGAGAGGTTGGAGACGAAGTGGGGAGATGAAACTGAAATTTTCGTAAGTGCTATATATATAGGATGGGCCTTTAGTACCGGTTCGTGGCTCCAACCGGTACTAAAGGCCTATTTTCGCCAGGCCAAGCGGCGGGAAACGAAGGCTTTTAGTACCGGTTGGAGCCACCAACCGGTACTAAAGGGGGGGCCTTTAGTACCGGTTGGAGCCACCAACCGGTACTAAAGGCCTTGCGCTGCCACCCCAAAGTTTAGTCCCACCTCGCCCGGCGAAGGGCAGCCGCATTGGTTTATAAACCCAACGGCGGCTACCTCTTCTATTTATATAGTTTTTTCTTTTCTGCATTATTTATTTTCTTCTATTTATTTTTGAGTAATTTTTTTGTATAGTTTTTTATTTTCTGCATTATTTATTTTCTTCTGGAAATTGAATGTTGCATACTGAACAATTAGGTAAATGACCAAAAAACAACAAATGATGTCAGAACATGTTGGAAATTGACGACATCGCTTTAAATGCTGGATACTGAACACAAAAGAAGTCCGGAGTTCAAATAAATTTAAAAAACATTGAAGTGGCCATGTAACAGATGAAGTGCGACCAGTTTTTGCCGTGACCCTCTCTACTCTTTCGCGCATGGTATGCGGGTGATATGATGATACCATGCCAAGTTTCAACATTTTCAGGATTCATTTTGTAGTGATTTTCAATTTCACGGTCATTTAGCTCTCTAAACAATTAGGTAAATGACCAAAAAACAACAAATGATGTCAGAACATGTTGGAAATTGATGACGTCGCTTTAAATGCTGCATACTGAACACAAAAGAAGTCCGGAGTTCAAATAAGTTTAAAAAACATTGAAGTGGCCATGTAACAGATGAGTAGTTCTCGTCCGAAACCCTGATACTCGGAAATAGTATGTCCAGTTTCGATCCAACGACTCACATGAGCTAGGAAGAAACACACGCTTGATCCAACGACTCGCAAGAGCTAGAAAGAAACACACGATCCGTGTGATTCTTCCTGATTGGTGGGATGCACATTAGTACCCACTCTGGGCTCCGGTGAAAGTTGTAGAGGGGCTAGGGTTTCGCCATAGAGGGGCTCCGGAGCATCGGGATGGCACGAAAAGCTAGGAGTTGGCATACCATGTGTTTAAAAGTGCTCTTAGGGTGGTACATGCCAAATATTCACTCACTCCTTGTGTAGGGTCTTCACCGGCATCGATTCCTCACTCCGAGTCTAAGTACTTATAGGCTGAAAGTACCATAACCGACGAACATGAGGGAATTTTGTGTAGAGGTGGTTCATGCCATTGTTTTGGGACTTCCTAGGGACCACCCTAACAAAACCAAGCAAAGAGTTGCACATTAGTACCCACTCCGGACTCCGAAACCCTGATACTCGGAAAGAGTTTGTCCAGTTTGTACACGTAGTGCGTCCAGTTTTTGTCGTGACCCTCTCTACTCTTTCGCGCATGCTATGCGGGTGATATGATGATACCATGCCAAGTTTCAACATTTTCAAGATTCATTTTGTAGTGATTTTCAATTTCACGGTCATTTAACTCTCTAAACAATTAGGTAAATGACCGAAAAACAACAAATGATGTCAGAACATGTTGGAAATTGATGACGTCGCTATAAATGCAGCATACTGAACACAAAAGAAGTCCGGAGTTTAAATAAGTTATTAAAAATAAAAAAGAGGTGCAATGCTGGTTAATTTGCTTCAAGCCATTCGGAATAGTGTAGACTACACTGCACATAGCTCAGTGCAATCTATGCTATTCCGCAAGGCTTGAAGCTAATCAACATGTAGGTGAGCATTGCAACTCTTCGTCATTGTCTGTGCACTCACGGCTTATAAACCGCTCATACTGCCTCTCTCTTGGCGAGGTGGGACTAAAAACAGCTTGCCATAACCTCATTAGTACCAGTTCGTGGTACGAACTGGCACTAAATGGTGATGGTGGGGCCATAGCCTGACCGCAGGCTGACACAGCCTCTTTAGTGCCGGTTCGTGGCATGAACCGGTACTAAAGGTTCGCCACGAACCGATACTATTGATCGCCGCCACGAACCGGCACTAATGTATACATTAGTGCCGGCTCTAATTCAAACCAGCACTAACGTGCTTCACGTTTGACCCTTCTTCTACTAGTGAAAGGATCCAGGATATCCGACATACGCGGCTCGTGTGCCTGAGGGGAAGTGCTACGTCGAGACACGGCCCGCGGAGGTGTTCTTCCTGCGGTTTGACCATATCTTTGAGATGTTTCTGACAAGACGGCTCGATTTTACAATTGTCCGCCTTTTTGCGCTACATATGAGCTCTATCATGAACAGTGAAGAAGTCTTGCAAATCTGTGTGGCGGATCCGTACTACATGCACGAGTCTTTCTTGAGTCTCGGCGACTTTGAGCGTGAAACTGCTAGGGACTACCTCCAAAACTTCATGGTACAGAATAAGGACCGGGAAATTGTCCTCGTGCCTTATCATCCAAAGTAAGTCAGTTTTGAACAACCCTTTCATACATTGCAATCATTCCTTCTCTCTCTATGGGGAATAATTTGAGGTGTCTTTTCCCCGCAGCAACGGGCGCGCCGTCCTTATCATTCTTTATCCACAAGTCCCCCACGCCGTGTATTTTGACCCTTCCAGAGACTACGAGAAAAAAGACTACACCCACATAATGAATATTCTAGATGATGCTCTCCAAGGCTTCAGCTTTAGAGGTGGCCACATGCAGATCAGGAAACAAAGGAACAAGAAGATGGGTTTCACGCATAAAACTAACTTCTCCTGCATCCAAGTCCCAAAACCAAGCAAGAAGGATGGATTATACATCCTCCATCTCATGAATCAGTTCAACACGGATCACCAAAAGCTTCGCATGAGAAGCAGAAATGATGATCATATCCACAAGTGGCTAGAATCTCATGGAGAAATGGATTATAAACTTAGAGATGACTTCTTTCGCATCCAAAGTGACATTGCGACGATCATCATGATAGAAGTCGTCGATGAGAAGGGGATGTTCCACCACGGCCCTATATCGCGAGCTGACGTCCGAACTCGCATAGGCATGCAACGTCTAGACCTCACGCCGTTCAAGAAGCTAGGGTCCATCCACGATGATATGGAAGGATGGTACTTCTAGTGATTTATGATGCCGGTGATGATGATATGTGTCAGTTGAACTTGTATACTATTTGTAGTGATGCAACTTTGTGATGTCCATGATCCCTGCCGAACTTGCATAACGCTACTTTGTTAGTTTGCGTACGATGACCTGCGTACCTCTAGTTAATTAATTTTCATACTGTATGTTGCATCTAGTTGCTAACCCTTTCTTTTTCGGTGTTCTCTAGTATATTTTGTTGCATATATATGATTGTACATCCTGTTCATGAACATGTATCTCTAACAGGTACCTAGTTTCTTGATGGCGAGATGGAACTGCTATGTCGTGTACAAAGGGAAGGTTCCGGGGGTGTACAACGAGTGGCATGAGTGTCAGGCGGAAGTGAATGGGTTCTCGGACGCCAGCCATAAAGGCTTCAAAAGCAGACAAGAAGGAGAAGCTAGTTACTTGAGGTTCACGCTAGCGCGAGAGAGGACTCGTAACCGCCATCTCATGTACTGCATAGTTCCGCTCTCACTCATAGTGATAGCTCTTCTCGCGTATACCTTTGTTTAGATGGATGACGTTGTAGTTGCAAGTATTCGGAACTTGCATGTATCACTATTTTCGAGATGATGACAAGATACCACTTTGTGTTGGATGATGATTATGACGAGACTATTTGTACGTATATGCTATGATTACATTTGTGGTCTCGCAGGCATTTGTATGTGTATCATGATGACATTTGTATGTGCTAAAGATTCTTCTATAAAGCCTGTTCAAATACAAAACAAATATGCCAAAAAAAAACAAAAAACTACTAAAATTAGCAGTAGCGAGTGCAGAAAAGTTAGCAGCAGTACGGTTGTAGCAGTAGCGCGCACAGGGGAAGCGCGCTATAGCTATTAGCAGCAGCAAGGTTCCTTTAAGCGCGCTGCTGCAACACTTGTGTAGCAGTAGCGCGGGTGGACCAGCGCTACTGCTATACGTTAGCTGTAGCGCCTTATTGGTAGCGCGGGTACCCGCGCTGCTGCTAGCCTTTTCCCTAGTAGTGAGTGTTTTCTAATTTTGAATGGTTTAAAAGTATTTTAGAAAACGATACAAGTTCCACCGAGTTAGTATTTTCGAGCTAATTTTTTAACCGTACGTCCGAATGCAACAAATGATATGGCGTTAGAAAGCTTGAACAAATGCGAAACTTTTCTGTATATATTGTTTCTCCCAATTCCTTACAGTTTTAAGTCAATTTTGAAAATGGATAAAAACGTATTTTCCCCGTAATTTCTACAAACTTTATCGGAATGAGGCAAATAATATAGTGCTGAAAAGCTACGGAAAATGTGAAACCTTTTAATGTTGTTGGTTTTCTCTGATTCCTAGCCATTTTTATGTAATTTCAAAAACGGCGAGATCATTCGTTCTCCCTTTATTGCGAAACAAATTCTTCGAAAATGCACCGCGTGAAGAACCTGAACTTCGCGGCGCGTGTACCTGAACTTCACTCTGTTTTTCACGTGATTTTTTTGCTCGTAGCTCTCCATTCACTTACCGGAACACTCACCGGAATTCAACAAGTAATATACCGGTGGAAAGATGATGTAAACACACAACTTTCCCATGTTGATCATTTTTTCATACTCGCGATGATTTTAAAAGTTTTTTATCTCAAATTCATTCACTATAGTAATCAAACTTCCAGCTGTTTTCACGTTGAACTTCTGTGACATATTTTCGTTTGTAATTTTCTCATCCATTTCTTCAGTGTTAGACAAATGATATTCTTTTTGTACAAACCTCTCTCACAATATTTTTTTAACTTTCTCTGAACGAGGACTTGAACTTATAACAACAAAACTTTTAGCCTTTGATTTTTTTTTAATACAAAATGCACACCGTATAGTACGCGAACTTCTGGCAGTTATTAATCTGAACTTCTTTGGTTTACGTGAATATATCTGAGTTTTTTTATGAATTTTGAATATTATTTTCTTAATCTTTTTTATGAATTTTAAAAGTTGAATTTCTTGTTTCCATTCTTTAATAACGAGGAAAATCTGAGTTTTCTATAATCATCGAACTTCTCCATCTTTTTAATATGGACTTCCTGGTTTTATTTCTTAATCCTTTTTATAGAATTTTGGAGAACTCTATTTTTAAAAGTTAAACTTTTTTTATTTTATTTTTGAACTTCTTGTTTCCATTCTTTAATAACGAGGAAAAATCTGATTTTCTATAATCATCGAACTTACCGATGTTTTCACTTTGAACTTCAACCACGTATTCCATTAGAAACATGTTGAAAAGACGCAACTTTTTTTCATACGATTAAACTTCTTTTCAGGACAACATACACCAATTCATTTTTAACTGTTTATGTTGGAATAAGAATATGATATACCCTTGGAAATGTGTTGAATAGAAGAACATTTCTGTGTCGAGCACTATGTTTTAAATTATAATGGATTGAGAAAACTGTTTTAAAACACTGGAAACAACATTTTTGTGTGTTTTTGCACAACTAAATACATAGTGAACCTCCTTTACAAGAATTTTTGAACTTCGTGGGACGAAACACGTGAACTTCTAGCTAAAGTCTTTTTAGACTTTGTCTTTTTATTCTTTTTTTCTTATATGAAACACACTCCATGTAGTAGTTGAATTGCTAGTTGTTTTCACTTTGAACTTGTCTTTTACTTTTTTACCCATAATTCCGAAAACATTAATAGTTTTATTCTCCAGAGAAAAAAATGGTTTTAGAATCATACAATTTTATTAAAATTGAACTTCTTGCTTTCCTTTTTCCTAGAAACAGAAAGAATTTCAGTTCTCCGTATAAATCAAAGTACTCCTTTATTTTAATTTGAGCTTCTTCAATTTTATTCCTTAGTAACAAGGAAACCTAAGATTTTATAAATATCGAACTTCTCTATTTTCGTAATTTGGACTTCTTGGTTTATTTCCTTGTAGTAATGGAAAAATCCTAGTTTCGTAATAAATATTGAACCAACCCGTTATTTAAATATGAAACTCTAGAGTTTTTTGTTAGAAACGGTGAAAGTCCTTTTGTATGAATTTTGTATTGCTCTATTTTAAAAAAATTGAACTTCTTTTTTTCATTCTATAATAAAAAGGAAAATCTGAATTTTGTATAACCATCAAACTGCTCTGTTTTTTATATTTGAACTTCTAGGGTATTTTGACGGAAAAAATACCTTTTATATAAATTTGTGTTGAGATGCTTTGTTTTTTTTCATTTAACATTCTTGGGGTTTGTAATAAACATTGGACTACTTTGTCTTTTAAATTTAGAAATCTAAGTTTTTCTAGAAACGGGGAAATCCATGTTTTTTTATAATCTTGAAAATGATCAAAATTTTAAATTTGAAATTCTATGTTTTTTTAGAAAAGAGGAAAATCCATTTTCCGAAGATGGGAAAAATTCAAGAGTTTTCTTTCGTACAAACATATGTTTCACTTTTTTGTTTTCTCATATTTGTCGAACTCTCCAATTTATTAAATATGAACCTCGAGAGTTAACATTATTCTAGGCCAGCCTTGTTTCGTTTTTCGTATAGAAATGTCGTGGTGCTTTGTTTTTAAAACATAAACTTCCTGGTTAGATTTTCTAGAAAGAAAAAAGTCCTAATTTTTTAATTAAGATTGGACTGCTTTGTTAGTTTAATTAGAACTTCTCGGTTTAACATCGAAAATGAAATGCTCTGTTATTCTAATTTTTTATAAACTTTGAACTTCTCTGTTATTTTAATTTGAACTTCTTAGTTTTTTTAATAAGCTAAAAATATGGGTTTTAAATAAGCATAAAAAATTAAAAAAATGAACTTCATACTTCTATTTTTCTACGAATGAAAAGAATTTGAGTTTTTCGTACACATTGAACTACTCCGTTACTTTAATTTGAACTTCTTGTTTTTATTTCTTTACTAATAAGGAAAAAACTGAGTTTTTCATAATTATCGAACTGCTCTATTTTTGTAATTTGGACTTCTTGGTTTTGTAATAAACATCGAACCGCTCCATTATTTAAATTTGAACTTCTAGTTTCTTCAGAAATAAGTTTTTTATAAGCTTTTGGAACTGTTCTATTTTTTTATTTGACCTTCTTGGATTTTTCATAAACATTGAACTTATCTGTTATTTAAATTTGAACCAATTTTTTTTTTGAAATGGGGAGAATATATTTTTTGTGTAATTTTTGAACCGGTCTGCTTTTTTTATTTGAAGTTCTTGGTTTATTTTAGTAAAGGTGAAAATCCCAATTTTATAATAAGTGTACATTTTTCGCCTTTTCTCATATTTTTGTTACTGTTCAGTTTAGTTACATGATGTTTTAGAATTAAACATTTTTGTACAACCTTCGATTCGCAAGGTTCAGTCGTCAACAGATATTTTTCTATCTGTTCAACCCTCTTTTTTTGGACACGAGAGGATTGGCAAAACTAGGGTAAAGCTGACAAACGAGTGCACAAACCTTTCAAATTTTCAACACCAAGTATGACCATTCTAGTAGGAAAAAAATGGAAAGACTAAATTAATGTGGCAACATACGTCCTGCAACTACCAATACAGCTTTGAACCGGCTTCAAGCAATTTTTTGGCCAAAGGCAACCACCGACCAGCAGATAATCAATTAGAAGGTATGGGGTCTCAAGTCTACCTAGGCATTGATCTGACGTATGGCAAGTGTGCACACCTAACAGCAGAACAATCGATCAACTAGTTTAGTAGCTAGCTTGTAGTTGATGTCTCATCTGGGGCAATGGCGTGCCATCAACAAATAAATTTGCCGCACAACAATTTGGCAAGTGGTGCACAACTAGTAGAGTTTATACATACAATAAAATATATGAATAAAAAATAAGGAAGCAGTCCAATGACCATTATAAGAATCTGATATTAACCTTCCTTTGCTCGGCTGGCATCTTCGACGCCTCTGCCTTGATGTATAAATCCTTCAGATCTCACCATGAAAAATTGTACAGTTTGTCAGGAGATTATCAGTCTCACAAAGAGCTGAGCTTGAGCACACTGAACTGAAAGCTAAGTTTGCAGCACAGGCTGTCAACCTGCGACAGAATTCGGTGCATTGCCAATCGTTGCTAGGTTCTTGATTTGACCTTGAAATGCTCTGAAACTACAGGAGGTTGCAGACAACAACTGTCTACCGGAACGTGGTGCACCATAGTGCTGGAGAGTTCACCATGGTGCTCCAGGACGTCGCCGGTGACCCCACTCTTCCCCGCACCAAGGAAGTCCGCTGCGCCGTCTGTGGCCACGGCGAAGCTGTCTTCTTCTAGGTAAAATAGGTTCAAGCCCAATGCAAACAGTTGACATTATTCAGAGGTTTATTCCTGAACAAAATCTCACCTTGATTTGGTTGTGTTCTATACACCACCCCGAGAGGGGAGGTGGGGGAAGTCAGCAACATGGATGAAGAAGGTAGCAACAGTGGAGGAAGAGGGGCAGCAACAACAAACTTGGACATCCTAGGCGTCGTAGTGGCGCGCACGACCAACTGCAGGTCAACATATCCTCCACCGGTAGGTCGACATATCCTCCACCTGGAGGTAGTGCCCAATATGAATTTGGGTTGGTGGTTGCCGTCGAGTGGAGCGTGGAGACGTCATGCTCAGGGATGGAGCGAACAAGAGGGAGGAGGCATCCATCGACACGCCGTGCTCGTGGATAGAGTAGCTCGTCAAAGCAGCACCACCTCCCATGCGCTACCCATCAGAATGGTGGCTTCGGCGAAGTCGAACTGAGGTGGATCCATGGCTCGTAGGCGGTGCTCGGGATCCACGGCTCATGACAACCTGCAGGATCCAGGACTCACAGCGGTTGCTCGGGTGGTGGTATTGGGGCCCGCTGATGACGGGCGGAGGCGATGGGATCCATGGGAGCGGCGACGGGCGGGGGTGATGGTGATCCGCGACGGCGGCGGGAGGCCGCTCTGGTGGGAGAAGGTGGCGGGAGTCGCGGCGGCCCCGGAGGCAGGACTGTGGGCGGCGGCTGCGCGCGGGATTCCGGAGATCCGGCGGCAGGCGGTGGTGCTGGGGGTCCGGCGGCGCCATGAGGTGCATCGGGCCGGGGGAGGGGGTGTCGGCGGTGGAGGGCCGGCCGTCCTACGCCACCGCCCCCAGCTGCGCTGTGGCGGCCGCGGCCGTCCTTCTGCGCCTACAACCTTCCTGTGATGCCACGGGTGGGGCGCCCGGCCACCACTTGCTCGACCCGTGGTGCAGCCTCCTTCCATGCGCCCGGCCGGAGCGTTGATAGGTGGGGGCCTAGTGCAGCTGTTTGAATTATGAGGGTGAATCCCAGGGCGAAATGGCGAGTGGCGGCGACCTCGGAGTATTTGGCAAGGCAGGCATCGGGCGAGAGATCCGCCACATCCACGAATGGGTTCCCGAGGGGTAAGTCACGCCTCCTGTTTAGATTGAGCTTAGTTGTGCATTTATACAGTAGATTCGAGTTAGTTTGCCCTATTAGTGTGCTAATTGCATCTCTGTTTTTTGTTGGTTAGGATGGAGTTGCGGTTTGCTTTCTTGGTGCACATTAGAAGGGACCGGTACATGTTGAATGCAAAGAATGAGAAGAAATTCCAAGGAGGTTTCGATTATCTGTTGCCAATGGCTTGTAATTGGAGTTTCAGACAATTTGGGGAGGTGATTTGTAGCCAATATCCTTGGGCTTTGCTTGATGAAGTGGAATACAAATACTATGATGGGGAAAAGAAATGGGTGACAGTTAGCAATGATGAAGAGATGGCTACCATGTTTGCTAGGCATAAGAAGAAAGAGAATTTTGATGTGAGGCTGCAAATTGATGTGCTTGAGCACGCATTCGGACCTAGCATGGTGGGTGCAACTTCTCGAGCAGAACCAAGTCGTCGTAATGGCAGCTCTAGCGAGAACAGTTCAGTTAGTGCACGGCAACATGGTGGCTCGACAAGCGTCGGCACCAGCAGTAGGGTCCCCCTTGAAGTGGAGCCTGATGCCTACAATTCTGAATTTGATGAAGAGAAGCTATATTCTGATGTTATTCAGAATTTACAATGGGCACCTCGGGCTGAAAACCAAGATGATGCTCACAATGCAGTTCGTGTGGATGATGACGCGGTGGATGAGGACAAAGACCTTGCAACTGTTGAATGGGACCCTTTGAAACCTCATTTGGAAGAATGTACCATTTTTGCATCAATGACTGAGTGTAGAAATGCACTTGTGACATACTGCATCAAGGTATAACGTACTATCAAAGTTGACAAGAGCGACCAAGTATGTTACAGCGTGCACTGTCTGACTGAGGGTTGTTAATGGAGGATGCTTGCATCTAAAATGTGAAATAGCACGAATGTTCAGGTCAAAGTGAACCCTTTTAAGCACACATGCCAGGAATCAACCTTTAGGAAGGATACATTCAGTAGAGCCAAGTCAAGATGGGTGGAAAAAGAAGTAAAGAAGTGGGTGAAAGAAAACCAGCAAGTGGGTCCAAAGGAATTGCGGCAGAACATCAAAGACGAGCTCAAGATAGATTTACCATACATGAGGTTGTTCAATGGTAAACAACATGCTATGGATTCTATTTAGGATAACCGCCAGGAAAGTTTTCAATTGTTGTATTCATTCAAAGGTGAAGTGGAGAGGACCAGCCAGGTAGTATTGTAGATATTGACCACCACACCGTGGAGTACACATTCAGGGGAGTGGCAAAGACCAAGGAATGCTTTAGGAGGGTTTTTGTCTGCTTTGAGGCTTGTCGCCGGGGTTTTTTGGTAGGCTATAGGCCTTATTTGGCTATTGATGCTACTTTTATCATAGGGAGGTTTAAAGGACATATAGTAGCAGCTTGTGCAGTTGATGCACACAATTTTGTATTTCTAGTTGCGTACTGTGTGCTGGAGACAGAGCCTGAGGAGAGCTGGACTCGGTTTTTGCAACCTTCTGTTTGGTGTGAGTTATGCTAGGTATGTAAATCTTGCAAATACTACTGTACATTTATCACTTGACATGATCTCATTACCCTTTATGTTTTGTACAACTCTACGGTAGGTTTGAAGAAGACACGCAAGGTACCGAACACCAAGAGGAGAAGAGAAGAAGCAATGAGCACAAGGTGCACGAGGAGCAAAGTGATGGCAAGAAACTCAAGGAAAAAACAGAAGCCCCAACGCTATTTATGAATAATTATGAAGCATTATGAATAATGTTGTATTTCTGTTGAATGATGTTGGACCTACGTTAGAACTATGTTTGAATAATCTTGGACCTATGTTAGAACTTCCAATTTGACATGCTATATGGATGTTGTAATTCTTTTGAAACTTTGGTAGGGTAAACTCACATTCATGAAAAATGTGCTAAAAAGAGCTCCAAAGGTAGGGTAAACGGCCTCATTTCTAAGCAAGATTTTTTTGACCTTGTCTAAATCAGCCAAATAACTTCCCTACACATATATTCTATATACACAGACTATGTGTGCTGTTTTTTTCCTTTTTTGATTTTTTTATTTTGTTTTCCTCATTTCACCACAAAAAAAAGACACATCCGTGACATTTTGGGCTGAATGAAATTTTTTTCTATCATACATATGACACTTCTATGACGATAATTGTGACAAAACCCGGTATCATCATAGATGTGGTGGCCTCCAACTTCTATGACAAAAAATCATGATAGAAAATGGGCTTTTCGTCCTGGGCGGGCCGGAGACGCAGCTGCATGACATTCTTTGGGCCGTCCATGACAGAAAAAACCGTGGTAGAAGCGAGGGGGAGGAAAATTTCAGGGAGTTCCCGGTTACGGTGGGAGGTAGGGGGCCGAGCGATGCACGTTCCTCTCGTACACGTACACGCATGTGTGCGAGGCGTTGGCTCTAACTGAACCCGAGCGAGGCGTTGGGCTCTAACTGAACCCAAGCGATTGCACTACAGGCTACGCGTTACTAAACCCGAGCGATCGATCGATGGTTGTTAACTGAACCCGATCGAGCGATTCCTTCGCTACTGCTACTAACTGAAGCCGATCGATTGGATGAACAGTGAATGTTGCATGGGGGGGGGGGTGGATGAACAGTGAGCGGTGGCGTTGCCTCTGGATGAATAGGACCCCGTGGTGTGGAGGGCTGGATAAACAGTAGACGGTGGAGGGTTTGTTGAACAGGACCTCGTGGTGTGGAGGGCTGGATGAACAATACACGGTGGAGGGGTGTCCATGGAGGGGTGGTTGAATAGTAGCCGGTGGAGTAGAGCGCGGTGGAGGCTGGATGAACAGGAGCCCGTGAAGGCTGGAGGAGGTCGACGGTAGCCCGTGGAGGCTGGAGGAGGTCGACGGTGGAGATGAACAGTATCCCGTGGAGTCCTGTTTTGCGGTATGCCACACCCTCCCGATGAACAGGACCCCCGTTTCGACCGTAGGAGGTCCGTTTCGTCCATTTTGCGGTACGCCACACCCCTCCCGATCAATTGGACCCCCGTTTCAACCGTAGGAGGTCCGTTTCATCCGTTTTGCGGTACGCCACACCCCTCCCGATCAACAGGACCCCCGTTTCGACCGTAGGAGGTCTGTTTACTCCGTTTTGCGGTACGCCACACCCCTCCCGATCAACAGGACCATGTTCCGAATGTAGGAGGTCTGTTTCCTCCGTTTTGCGGTATGCCAGGCCTCGTTTCCATCGCCTGTTCCGTCCAAGCCCTCCTGATCAACACGACCACGCATGCCGTTCCGACCCAGCCGGTTGGCTCCCATGTGTTCCGTTGCCTCCCTATAAACACGACGTATTCCGTTGCTTCCCCATGAACACGACACATTCCGTTGCCTCCCCATGAACACGACGATGACGCTGTTTCTCCATTCCGACCCAGCCATGTACATGAGCCCTGGCCCTACGTATGCGTGAGTAGGCGTTCGAGACCCCGCCCGTATGTACACATACGTGGCCGTATTTTCTTTATTGCACCCTGCCGTTGTACATACGTGTACATGCTATGTGTGCGCCTCTACTACGACACGTACGCGCCTCTAGTATGACACGTGCGCGCCTCTACATCCACCAGTATATATGTACGTACACGTTCGCGACTAGAATGACAACGCTACGTACGCTTTGACCAGGTGGGTCCCGACTGTCAGGCACTTCATTGCGTGCGAAGATGTAGCTGGTGGGTCACAGCAGTCAGGGGGCGAATCGTTTTTTTGCCCGGACGCACTTCCTTGCGTGCGAAGATGTAGCTGGTGGGTCCCAGCAGTCAGGGGGGCGAATCGTTTTTTTGCCCAGACGCACTTCCTTGCATGCAAAGATGTAGCTGGTGGGTCCCAGCAGTCAGGAGGAAACGTTTTTTCATGAAATACGGTGGCCCTCCGGTGTGTCCCCGCTGTCAGGTGGAGGAATCATTATTTTGCGCGTAATAAGGAGGCACTTCCTTGATGCGGCCGTGGACCCAACTGCCAGCCTCTCCACATACAGTCCATGTCCGATGGAAGTCGTTCCTTGACCACATTGACCACGCCGCACCGAGAGCACCACATCGGTGCACGACGGCGATGACTAGGAAGGGGACGACTCGGAGCCGGGGAAGACGCAGCAGTGGATGCCCACACGAAGAGGAGTACGAGGGTTCACTGGTTCGGCTACGGTGTGAGGCTGCTGTCGCTGCAGAATAACAGGGGGTGTGGGTGTGTAGAGGGATGGCCTGGCCAGCGGTGGGAGTAGTAGGGGGCGGTGAGGCCTCCGCGACATCACAGCCGGCCACGGGAGGCAGGAGCATGCGGCACGACCAGCGCTGGTTTGGGCGGCTGGAGTAAGAAGACCAGAGGTTGAAGAAGCACTACAGCCATTGGATGAACATCGTACGGTAACATGATCTAGAATCGTTCATATTGACTAAGTTGACAAAGCCCTACGTCCCGATCAACTTGGTAGGCCCACAAGTCAGCCTCCCACTATGTTGGGTTCCAGCTGGCAGGGGGAATATTCATTTTTTGTGCTTAATAAGGAGGCACTTCCTTGCGTGCGAAGATTACTGGTGGGTCTGACATGTCAGCGGGGGGCACGTTATTTTCACGAAATACAGAGTCCCTTTCGGTGGGTCCCAGATGTGAGGTGGAGAAATCATTATTTTGCGCATAATAAGGAGGCATTTCCTTGTGTGCGGCCGTGGACCCAGCTGTCAGCCTCTCCACGCACAGTCTACTTTTGATGGTGTCATTCGTTGACCACGTTGACCATGCCGCGCCGAGCGCATCCAAGGTGGTGGACGACGGTGAGGCCCCGGACAGCAACGAGCCGGAGATGGGAAGACGCGGGAGTAGAGTCACAGACGGAGAGGTGTACGAGGGTTAACTGGTTCTAGTGCGGTATGGTTCGGCAGTTGGTGGAGAAGAATAGGAGGTGTGGAGGGGTGGAGGGATGGCCTGGCCAACGGTGGAGTAGCGCTTCATAGCGAAGTGTGCTAAGCAGAGCTGCTAGCAGCAAGAGGCGGGAGGTGGTCCCAGCGGCGCTGGAGAAAGAAGACGAGAGATTGAAGATGGATGCCGGTCGTTGGATGTAAATCCAACGACTAACATGTCAGAATCATTTGTTGACTAAATTGACAACGACTTGCGTTGGCTTCGACCTATTGGCCCACATTTCAGCCTCCAAAAATATGGCACGTATTCAACCCATTTTTCAGAATTTACAGTTTTTTTTGCGCGGTAGAATTTACAGTCAATTTGATCTTTATTTTGAATTACAGCCATTAGCTGGGCTGGGTGAACAAATAATGTAGCGTCCATGCGACCCATTTATTTTATTTCCTAAAAAATTATAGGCCATTTGCACTTTCTCGAAATACACGATTTTGCTGGGCAGATTCTAATTATAATGTTGGGTTGGGCCAGCAATGTTATCAAAAAATAAAAAGTGGCTGAGCATTTTGTTATAAATATATTTAAATAATAAGTGATATTATTACATTCGTCCTTAAATGTTACCAAGCCTTTATACACAATCACTAGGATTTTTGTGCCAACACAATCCAGGATTTTATTTGTTAAGAAATTATTTTTATAAGTTAATAAGATGTGGGATATTGTTTTCTTACATATGTAAGTATCTGTTAAATATATGATGACAATAAAAATAATATATAATATCATATAAAATAATTTAAATATACATAATATAGTTAGAAGGGAAACATAAGTTGGACCTAGCGTTCCTATTCTTATATAGAAAAATAGAACAGACCTCTGCGTTTTCTTCAAAAAAAATATAAATTGGGCTGCCAAAAATAAAACCTCGGATAGGAGGTCCATAGGCCGGTCGATACATGACGGCCCTAAGAAAATACAAACAGGCCTATGGACCTCCCATCCGAGGTCGTGGGCTGCGCATGTTAAAAATGAAAGCCTAGACGGGGCAGCCCAAAACCACGTCCAACACTTGCCAAAACTTCGTCCCTCGTTTCCTCTGTGTTTCGCACACTCGACATTGTGTGGGCATTTTGACTGTGCATCATATGAAGATGTGCTATGCATGAATGTTGATCAGCATGATGCTAACTGGCTAGTAGTTCCATTTTCGACCATGAATAAAACTTCCAACATGATGTTAACCTTGTTTTAAAAGGCCGTCTTAATATAAATGCTATGCCTCTGAAAGTTGCAGTTTCTTATCTGAAACTGAACTTGCAGTTTCTTATCTAAAACTGAAACTTGCAGTTTCTTCTCTGAGAGTCACATTGTCTGCACTTTTATACTCCTATGAAACTACATTTTTTTCAGTGCTAAAAATAGATCTCTAGAATTCATAAAATACTTCATATGCTCAGTACTACAAATCTGAAATTGAAAAGACATTCATACCTGAGAGTAGTTTCAAAATACACAGCACAAAACACAATTCACAACCTGCAAATACTGACAACCCTAAGTTCCTCCTGACAATTCACAACCTGCCCCACTATTGGGCTGGGGGGGCAGCCCCCTCCTATTCCTCGGCGACAGACAGCCACCCCGTGAGACGATGTGAACGGCGAGGGAGACGATGGCGGGGAAGCGTCGTCGGGCCAACTGCTTTTCTCCTCTTGCAATTGGGTTCGGTCGACGAAGACTCCACCGGCTCACTCTGGCAGGACACCCTCACAAACGGCACCCTGTTGATGCTCGATCCTTCAATCTCTGGTGGATACTCCATCTGTGATTGATACTCCCATCACCGCTCCCTCACGATCGGATTCGGTGAATCTGTTTGCTCCATGGCCCATAGGAGCAGTCTATGTACTCCGGCATGACTCCCTCCAGGAGTATCGCGGCCTTTTCGCTCTGTTGCAAATATTTGGCCATGGATGTCGCCGCCGCCACTAGTTGGTCCTTGTTTTCAAACCAAGACAGTATCTCCAACATCCTAGCTAGCTTCACAGGGTCGCCGTCTGCGATCCTCACGTATCGGTTGTACTCCTCCATCGATCTACTTCTCCACAGCACCTTCACTCGCCGGCGGTGGATTTTGAATGGAAGAGGAGAGGAGCGGCGCTGGTTTTGGATTAGAACGGGAGAGGAGCGATGCTGGTTTTGGACTAGAATAGGAGAGGAGGGGTGGTGGTTTTGAAATGGAAGAGGAGAGGAGCGGCGCTGCACTTAGATTGGAACACGGGAGGAGCGACGTTGGTTTAAGAGGAGAAGAGCGAAAGAGCAGCGCTGGTCTTGGAAGTAATTTTTTGTTGTTTTGCGTATTTTGGGTCAAACTTTGACCATGTACTGTATTTGACAAGCAAAATGTGAATGCATGTCACCAAAAATTGTATAGTTTGGTTCGTATCTGAATGTACTTTCAAATTATATTATTTTTGCGACGTATAACATATATTTTATGTGCGAAAATCATGGTCAATTATTACCCAGAATAAAAGGGAGACTAGTTAATGTGGGGTCGCTTTCTTAATTGAAGGGTAAATTGGTTTTGATTTTGATCCAGTCACAGCGCGCCGGCCCTCTCGTCCAATCCTAAATCTCTGCCAGATGCTCCTCTCCCTCTTCTCCATTGCAAAACCACCTCCTCTCCTCTCCATCATCTCCATTCCAAAACCACCGTCTCGCCTCTCCCTCTTCTGATCTTCTTCATTGCAAAACCACCTCCTCTCATCTCCATCATCTCCATTCCAAAACCACCGTCTCGCCTCTCCCTCTTCTGATCTTCTCCATTGCAAAACCACCTCCTCTCCTCTCCATCATCTCCATTCCAAAACCACCTTCTCGCATCTCCCTCTTCTCTATTGCAAGACTACCGTCTCTCCTCCCCTCTTCCAAAGCTAGCATCGGACCACTCAGAAGGACATCTAAGGAGAGGATGCAGCAGCGAATCAGGCAGATCGCCGGCGGCGACCAGGAAAAGTTAGCAAGGTTCAAGGAGATCCGTAGTTGGTTTGACAATGAGTGGGAGATTTCGAGGAAGGTGCGGGCCATGTGGCAATGTATGCGAAAGAGCGAGACGGCGGCGATGAGGGCGGCGATGTACATGTACTCCTCGGCGGCAGTCACGATGCAGTCCTCCGAGTTCATCGAGTATCTCCTCTGGGTAATGGAGCAGACAGATTCGCCTGAGGCGACAGTCAGGCGGAGGTGGTGGGCGTATAGGTCGAAGGTCGAGTACCCAGAGGATAACGAATCGATCGAGTATGGAGTGTCGTTCGTGAGGGTGTAGAGCCAGCCGGAGCTACAGGAGTATTCGTTCTCCCACTGCAAGAGGAGGCCGGATGGCGTGACGTCGCTTCCCCGCCGTTCTCCATAGTTCCCTCGACGCTCGCCTCGTTTCAACAGCGGGGTAAGGGTTTAAGGTAAGCTTCGCACTAACCTAATCTTCCACCTCCTCATGCTTACAATCAGTGTGACAGCTAATGAAAATCATGCTTACAATCAGTCTCCGAGTACGACGCAAATCACCCTAAAATAGCTCTGGACCTTTGGGCCAAAGTTGTGACACAGTGTACAAATAAAGGAAAATAGATTGGTGCTTCTTTCAGAAAAGAGTACTCCCTAGAAAACTGCGAATATAAGCTACTAGTATTTGGTTAGATGATTTGCTGCCGAGAAAGATCCATCCACAGAGAGCGCCACACATCCCACTGGTGGTGGTGGATGCCAATGCGTGCATGCAGCAGGGTTGGTGTCGGTAATTTTTTACTTGGCACACCTTGCACTCTGCATATATGCCGGTTCCATACATACATTTGTGCAGTTCCACCAAAATGCAGCTGAATAACCCTGTTTGCACAGATAATTAAAAAGCGTCATTACATTATCATGGCACTAGTTGATGAAACACACAAAATAAATAGAAGAAAATATTGCGATAGTATCATAGTATGCCATGCTGCGAGGGCGAGATGGGCCCTGCGATGCCTCATACGGTACGCCTCATACTGGACATCATCCCAAGTCTCCCAAATACACCTTCTACCAGTGATGAACATCAGTGTACAACGGTAGTAAAAGGAGGCGCCTTGAGACATTCAAATCTCTATTTTTGTACATATCAACTAAAATTAAGCACCCCAGTTTGCAGAAACGCTTAAACATTAACAATGGGACTAGTTGATGAAACATACATTAACAAAGAGAAGCACTTTCTTTATCTACATCAGAAATGAAATGATAGAGATGACACTCGCTCTATTTTAACTATATTATTACTTCATTTTATCAGTGACACTAGGGTCGAGCAGGTGGCAAACGAGGTGTACCGTGCGTCGCAAGGATGGAGGCCGGGGGTGCTTAGACTAGGATGCTGAAGCTGGCTCTTTCAGTCACCAACATGGATGATTCAATTCATGGGACCTTTTGGTGCAGTTCACCTAAAATGAAGCAATGACCATGAGCTAGCAGCTTCTTCAAAAAAAATTTAAGAAAAGGGCTCCAGCCCCAGTTCCATTTCCATCAGAAATCGAAACCCACAGAGCTTCTTCTTCATTAGTTTCAATAAAATTGAGCAACATCAAGGTTGGTTGTGAAGCTCCTGGAATGCTCAACTATAATTTGGATATCATTTGTGCAGTTCAACCAAGATCGAGCGTGAAATGTATATCTCTGTTTGCACAAAAAAGGTGGAAAGGAGGGTGACTAACAAGTGATGAAACATGCATCAAATGAAAAGAAGCATGTTCCTTATCTGAATGGCAATCCTACAAGGACAGTAGCAATTTCTAAAGCACTGGCATTGCTAGATATTAGTGTGGGCATTAGGATTAACTATGACAACCGTTAAATACGACATTACTTTAGGCACGGGAGAGTAGGCGGACCAGGACAATTGCATTTCTAATGAAAAGAACCAACTTATCTTAATGGGAAATTTTAGCAGGACATGTAAAGAAGTGCCATTGATTCATATTACTGGAGGCATTACATTGAAAACAACATTGGTTTAACGTGTCCTTACTTTTGACAGTGCGACTTCTACATTTTACCAGTGGCATTACATAAGAGTGGCTCCGGGCAACAAACATCAGAACAGGATATCTGGGTTGGTCCCATTTTTGTTCGGTATAGCCACCTTATACTGTGTGAGGCTAGCAAATCTAGTGTTGGACTTACTCTGTTGACTTGTCCCCCAGTCCCCACCTTCTTTCCTTTTTCAACCAATAGATCAGGTTTATATTGTGTTTGTAATGCGTTTCCCTTTATTTCCCTATTAGACCTAGAGACCAGTTGGATAGCCAGTCTCTGCTACTTTTCGCCCCCATTATTTCCTCTTTCGACCAAGTCCTAGATTCAGGTAACAAATCCTCCCCCACCCCCACCCCTTTGTCGGTGATGAACGATACCTATGGGATCACAAGAATCCCTACTACGGTTGCGGGGCGCGGGGTCGTGAGAAGAGCGGATCAAACAGATAGCACACGGTTCCTTTATCCAGGTTCGGGCCGCGGGGATGCGTAAAACCCTACTCCTGCTTTGGTGGATTGTATATTTGTGTTCTTGAGCTAGCTATGGGGCATGAGGAGCTCCAAAAAGCCGAATCCTTCTCCTGGTCGCCTCGGGCCTCCTTTTATAGGAAAAGGGGTAGCCACAGTGGCACACAGGAGGTGGAAAGGGAACAGTGATGCGAGGTTATCCCTCGCATTACATGACAAGGCGCATTTAATGCGTCTTGCCCAGGTGTCCTTGCTTTATCGGGGATGGGGGAGAGCCCTGTCTCGTCCGTCGCCGCTCCCTCTCGTGTTGACACGCGCCCTGGCCAGCGGCGCCCGCGGTGCCATGTAGGCAGGCAGGCAGCTGAGGTGGCGCAGTGGTAGGTCTCCACGAAGATCTGCATGCCGCCACGCAGGTGCCTGCCCAGCTGGTTGGGTCGGCAGCTGCATGCGAACGGCGGTGGAGGTTTGACTGGCGTGGGCCTGATGGTGGCCCTACGGGTGTTCTCGGCAAGGGCCTTGTCGGGGCCCCGGCAAGGGTCTTGCCGTGGCGCCTGCTGTCATCCCCGGCAAGGCTCTTGCCGGGGGCCTTGTGGTCCTCCTTGGCTGGGATCCCGCCAAGGATCATCATCTTCTAAAGGGTGTATCTGATCTTGAATGCCTTCACAAAGATCTGCATGCCACCACGGGGATGTCTCCCGAATCCTTGCCCCATGGGGGCAGTGGACTCAAGGGTGACTCACTCCGTAGGTGTGGGGCGAGCTGCCACGGCAAGGGTCTTGCCGGGTTTGCTAAAACCGCCTCCCGGCAAGGATCTTGCCGGGGGGTCCGCTTCGTCCCCTTTGCTCTTTGTGGTCTTGGTCTTGGCGTCGTTCTGCTTCTCCTGAGCTTCGGCCTTACCTTGGCTCACCTCCCTTGCCTTGCTCAGTGTGGTGGTGCCCGTGGCTCAGACTGCCCGTGCACAGTTATAGGGGTACAAAAAGTGTACCCCTCTTTTTGTACACCGACAGGAGCCCCCGGGCCTGGGCCACACGTAAGCGCAATCGCGTCGTTGGGCTAGGCCCAAAAATGGTGCGCGGGCAGGCGGGGCGGTTTTTACCGCGGTAAGTCTCTTCGCACGCTGCGCTTCCCATGCTTCCCGCGCGTGGTGTGGCATGGGGAGGTGTGTGTGACGTGGGCGGCATGCGTGGGGCTGAGCCCTGCATGCATGCGTCACGTCGTAGTAAAGGGGGCGGTTGGCGCGTTCCTCATGAACGGAGGGAGGCGTGGAGGCGCGGCCCATTTACTGAACGGGGCCGAGGCATGGTCTTCAAGGCGTCCAGTCCCCACGATCACGGGGTGGGGAGAGGTCGCCTGACCCGTCGCCTCGGTCCTGCACGCCCACCACGTGTCTCTCATGCGCTTGGGGTGGCGAATGGTGGAGGCGGGGAACCTTGCCACCGCGGGCTGGGGCGGCGGGTCGGTTCCAGTTCCCCGTGCCTTCCGTGTCTTGATTGGCTGAGCGGGGCGGCCGAGCCCCCACCCCGTTCCTTTATAAAGAACGGGGGGGTGGGATGGCGTCCCGCATTCCTTCATCTCCTCCTTCCTTCAGCTTCTGCTCCATCCCTTCCATCCGTCATGGAGAGAGGGAATCCTGGTCCTTCAACGGTGGCAGCGAGGGTCGCCGCTCAACAACGTATCCCTCCTTCTCCTGCACCCGCGGCGGCAAAGCCAGCCGCGAGGGGAAGGGGGAGGGGGCGAGGCCGTGGGCAAGGCCGAGGCGCTCGGGGAAGAGGAGCACGGGGCGGCGCGCCGGCCTCGCCTCCGCCGGCAGTTCCTCCCCCCATGGAGGGCTACGTTGGGGATGACCCTTGTGAGTTTTTCGTCAGGCTGCGCCGGCCGCCTCGCTGTCGCCTTCATCTCCCGACTCCATTCGCGCGGGAGATGGAGCTGGATCCGCCGGAGTCGTTGTGGCTGCGCATGAGGGGCTGCGGGATCAGTGGCACGCGGGCCCGCGTCGACTTCCCTGCCCCTCACGTGATGTATCTTCGTCAGGGATGGAAGACGTTTGCTCATATCCACCGCTTGACGGAGGGGCTCACTCTCCATTTTAAGCTGATGGAGGGTGGCCTTCTCTCCGTCAAGGTCTTTGGGTGCTTTGGGACCCATGCAAGGTGCTGCGTGGAGAGCTCTTCTGATAGTGAAGACTCCTCCTCGGGCGGGAGTGACGAGGAGGACAGCGGCAGCGACGACGAGGGTAGTAGGCGGCAGGATGACGGGTCCGATTAGGCGTCGGGTGCCGCTCCGCGCGGCACCGGTGACCCCATCATCCGCGTCGCCGGCTCCCTAAACTTCTCGGGGTCGTGTCTTTGGGCGGCTGGCGTTGGGAGGCTGCGGAAGAGGAAGAGGGAGGGCGACAAGGCCGTCAAGTCGGAGTACGTGGGCACCGACGCCTTCGACGCGTGCTGACGTCCTGCCGCCTTGTCTTCGAGCTCTGCTTCTGGCGCCGCCATCGCCATCCAGCCCTCGGACGGCCACCGAGATGTTCTCTTGGTGTCTTCTGCTGCCCGTAGCTCGCCTAGGCGCCCCTTTTGCCCTTTTCGTCTCCTTGACCTGCCTCCTGAGGATAGGGACAAGAAAGGGATTACGGGCACCTTATCTCTTTTTAGTTTGTAAGCCTTCGGGCCTTAGCTGAATTTAAAACTTGTAATCCCATTATTCATATTTTTCATTCCCTATGGACTGTACCTGAGTGGAATGTTTTTAATGAAAAGGGGATGTTTGCCAGGTCATTTGTTTGTGGGTATAACCCACAACAAGGAGTAAATCCTTGATATCTTTAAGACAAACATTTCCTTGCCCGGCAACAGGCCTTGTCATCTCCCCACTTCGCTCGACCTTTCTCACACCTTTGGTGGAGGCAGGGATGAGGTGGGTTCAGGCTCCTTGTTTCATCCTCTCGCTTCCGCGACTACGACCAAACCTGGCCCCAGGAACGAGCCCTAGGGCCTAGAGTTAGGGGAGCACGATAGCTTTAGGAAAAACGAGGTTTCACATACCTCAGTCCATAAGGGAGTGCATGATAAGGGATGAAGAACTTATCTGAAGCTGTAGCCCCCGACAACTCTGGTTTGCCGTGGGTGAATCTTTGCTCTTGCAGCCCTCGATAATACTGGCTTGCCGTGGTCTAGATGCTGGTCTGTCCCTCTTCTCTTTTCCTCCCCAAGTGGTTCGGCACGGATATCCGTGTGTCCTGTGAACCAAAGAAGAGAAAAGAAAGATAAAGAGACGCACACTCAACCTCTAAGCTAGGGGTTAGTCTCCGCTAAGCACTATCAACCCTAACCAAGGACGAGACTCGACCTAGCTTGCATGCTATAACTTAGGGCACCAGCGCTTCATTTATTTGTGCTTAGGGTCTGCGCCTGGCTTTGTACAAAGGGTTACATGCATCTTAGGCAATGCTTGTACAAAAGGTGGCTTGCCGGGGGGCGGCAAGCCGCGCCTCACGGGTAAAACTTGCGAAGATGCTCAATGTTCTAGGAGTTACTCACCGGAACGGCATCTTCGGTCTCCAGGCGGACTGCGCCGGGCCTGGTGACTCGTATTACCCGATAAGGGCCTTCCCACTTTGGCATCAACTTGTTGGAATTCTTGGCCGATTGAACGCGCCGAAGAACAAGGTCGCCTTCCTCAAGGCTTCGGGCATGAACCTTGTGGCTATGGTAGCGGCACAAGGCTTGCTGGTAGCGTGCTGCTCTCACAGCCGCCCAAAGATGATCTTCCTCAAGGAGCATTGCGTCATCTTGCCGCAGTTGCTCTTTCTCAAGCTCATCATAAGCGAGCACTCGAGGTGACCCATATATGAGTTCAGTGGGGAGAACTGCTTCTGCCCCGTATACCAGGGCAAAGGGTGTCTGGCCGGTGGCTCGATTTGGCGTCGTCCTGATCGACCAAAGAACCGTCGGCAACTCATCAATCCAGTGCCTTCCACTCTTGTGCAGCCTGTCAAAGGTCTTGGTCCTTAATCATCCCAGTACTTCAGCGTTTGCCCTCTCAGCTTGACCATTGCTCCGTGGGTGAGCAACGGAAGCGAAACAGACTTTGCTGCCGAGGTCTTGGATATATTGCATGAAGGTGCGGCTCGTGAACTGTGTACCATTGTCGGTGATGACCCTGTTGGGTACACCAAAATGGCACACTAGTCCCTTGAAGAACTTGACGGCTGACTGAGCTGTGACCTTCCTTACTGCCTCCACCTCCGGCCACTTTGTGAACTTGTCGATTGCAACGTACAAGTACTCAAAGCCCCCGACAGCGCGGGGGAAAGGGCCCAGTATGTCGAGCCCCCAGACCGAGAAGGGCCAGGAAAGAGGGATGGTTTGAAGGGCTTGAGCTGGATGATGAAGCTTCTTTGAATGGAACTGACACGCTTCACACCTGGTGACTAGTGTCGTCGCATCCTGGAGGGCGATGGGCCAGAAGAAGCCTTGCCGGAAATGCCTTGCCGGCAAGGGCCCTTGACCCGATGTGGGATCCACATATGCCTCCGTGTATCTCCGCCAACAGCTCCAATCCTTCCTCCCGAGGGATACACTTCAATTTCACACTGATCGGCCTCTTTCTATACAGGACGTCATCGACGAACTGGTACATGGTAGAGCGACGGGCTATTTTTTCCGCTTCTTCCTGCTCTTCAGGAAGTTCCCCTGTTTGGAGGAATCGGACGAT
The DNA here is from genome assembly GCF_018294505.1 of Triticum aestivum. NCBI lineage: Eukaryota > Viridiplantae > Streptophyta > Magnoliopsida > Poales > Poaceae > Triticum > Triticum aestivum. The sequence goes on from NC_057806.1 coordinate 703,842,531, forward strand.
ATGCTGTGCCCACGCTGGAGCCTGGGGCTCGATGGCGAGGACTAAAGGCATTTCCTCCGCTATAGGAGCGGCTGTCTCGACGGCAAGAGCTTGACGCTCCGCCGGAGCTAGCCGTCCCGTGGCGGGCTCAGTGTCCCTGGCAACATCCTTGCCGGCGGCTCCGGGGAGCTCGGCGGGAAAGTACTTGCCGGGTCCTGATTTCCTCCTCTTGTTCTGCTCTGTTGATGGATCAACGGATGGCTGAGTTAGCTGGAGCACAAAGGTACCTGGTTCCACAGGTAGCTTGAGGGCAGCGCGTTTTGACAGGTAATCGGCGATATCATTCTCCGCTCGGGGAACGTATTCAGCCTGTATACCGTCGAAACGCTCTTCCAGCTTTCTCACTTCATCGACGTAGGCCTTCATCAACGGGCTCTGGTAGTCCTTGTTGACTTGCTTGATGACGAGCTACGAGTCGCCCCTGACGATGAGCTTCTTGATTCCGAGGTCCGCCGCGATCCTAAGACTGGCAAGCAGCCCTTCATACTCTGCCGTATTGTTTGTTGACACCTCCCTGGGGAAGTGCATCTGGATCACGTACTTGAGGTGCTCTCCGGTGGGCGCGACAAGCAGTACGCCAGCCCCGGCGCTGTGTAAGGAGAAAGCTCCATCAAAATACATGATCCAACTGCAACTTGCCTCCTTGCCGGGGAGAGCAGTCTCTCGGGCTTCTTCGTTAGGTGTTGCGGTCCATTCTGCAATGAACTCCGCCAGGACTCAGCTCTGAATCGTCGAAGTACTTTCAAACTTGAGGCCAAAGCTGGACAGCTCCAGTGCCCATTCCATAACTCTTCCCATTGCATCTGGATTGTGCAATATCCGTTGCAGAGGGAGGCGAGTGACGACAGTGATCTCGTGTGCCTGGAAGTAGTGACGCAGCTTCCTCGAGGCCATAAGAAGGCCGAAGAGCATTTTCTGCACGACGGAGTACCTTGACCTAGCTCCCTGCAGGAGGGAACTGACAAAGTAGACCGGGTGCTGCATCATTTTCTTCTTAGGCGGCACTTCAACTGGCCGCATCGTCTCTGCATTGGTGGTGTTGGGCTCTGTCGCTGTCATTACCTCGTCGCCAACCTCTCTTTGCGCCACTAGTGCGGCGCTGACCACCTGGTTCGTTGCCGCCAGGTATAGCAGCAACGGCTCATGTGGCCTAGGTGCAACCAGTATCGGCGCGGAGCAGAGGTACTTCTTCAAATCTTGCAATGCTGCTTCGGCTTCTGGCGTCCACTCCATCGGGCCCGCCTTTTTAAGGATCTTGAAAAAGGGAAGCGCGCGCTCAGCAGACTTGGAAATGAATCTGCCCATGGCGGCGACGCAACCAGCAAGCCGACGCACATCCTTGATTCGCTTGGGTGCTTCAATCTGCTCTATAGCCTTGATCTTGTCCGGATTGGCCTCTATCCCACGCTGTGACACAAAGAACCCGAGAAGCTTGCCGTACAGGACGCCAAAGATGCACTTCTCAGGGTTCAGCTTGAGATTGATCTTGCGCAGGTTTGCAAATTTTTCTTGCAAGTCCGGTATGAGGGTTGCCCTGTCCTTGGTTTTGACCACTATGTCATCCATATAAGCTTCCATATTTCTATGGAGTTGGGGTTCAAAACCAATCTGGACCGCCCTCGCAAACGTCGAACCAGCACTCTTCAGCCCGAAAGGCATCCGTATGAAACAATACATACCACATGGGGTGATGAATGTTGTCTTCTCTTCGTCTTCTCTTGTCATGAAGATCTGGTGGTAGCCGGAGTAGGCATCGAGGAATGACAACAGATCACACCCAGCTGTGGAGTCAACAATCTGGTCGATGCGCGGCAACGGGAAGGGGTCCTTAGGACAAATCTTATTGATATCTGTGTAATCAATACACAGCCTCCACTTCCCATTAGCCTTGCACACTACGACCGGATTGGCCAACCACGTTGGATCGAGCACTCCTCTTACCAAACCCGCTGCTTCCAGTTTCCGAATCTCCTCTGTGATGAACTCTTGTCGTTCCAAAGCTTGCTTTCTGACCTTCTGCTTGACGGGCCATGCATGAGGACAGACGGCAAGATGGTGCTCAATCACCTCCCTGGGAACGCCGGGGATGTCGGAAGCTTGCCATGCAAACACATCGACATTCGCCCGCAGGAAGGTGATGAGCGCGTCCTCCTATTTGTCATCAAGGGTGGAGCTTATGGTGAAAGATCCTCCCGTGCCGTCCTCATGGACAGAAACCTTCTTGGTTCCCGGCGGTATGGCCCTGGGCTTCTTGTTTCCGCCGATGGAGCTCTCTGGCACGTCCTCGATGGGAGCGCTACACTCCGAAGAGGTGCGCTTGCCGGAGTGGGTGTCCGAGGTCTCACCGGTCTTCTTCTTCTTCTTCCCTCCTGGGGTCCCAGCGGCAGGAGCAAGTGCCCTAGTGGCGGCAGCTACTGCAACTGGTTGCTAGTATAGTTGGTCAGCGCAAATCAGCGCATCTTTCTTATCGGAGGGGATGGTGATGATCGTCACAGGTCCTGGCATCTTCAGGATGTTGTAGGCGTAGTGTGACGCCGCCATGAACTTGGCCAACGCTGGGTGGCCAAGGATCCCGTTGTAGGGCAAGGGGATCTTGGCAACATCAAACATGATCCTCTCCGTCCTGTAGTTCAGATCGCTTCCAAAAGTCACGGGCAGCGTGACCTTTCCCTTAGGTTGGCTTCTTCCCGGGTGGACCACCTGAAACGTGCCCGTCTTTTCGAGGTCTCCATCAGGAATTTGCAGTTTCTCGATCACGGAAGGCGGGATCAAGTTCAGACCGTCCCCGCCATCGACTAGCATCTTTGTCACCTTGAGGTTGCGTATCGTTGGTGAAACCAACAATGGGAAGCACCCGACCGTAGTAGTGCGATCAGGGTGATCCTTAGTGTCAAAAATGATAGGTGTGCTGGACCACTTCAGCGGCCTTTGGGCATCAAACGACGGCTCTGCCGCTATAATCTCTCGCACCCACTGTTTAAGCTGGCGGTGAGAAGTATGCAGCGAGGCGCCACCGTTGACGCACATGCCCTCTGTAGCTTTCTGAAACTCTTGGTCGTCGGATTCGTCGTCCTCTTCATGATTGTCGTCTTCTGGCTTTTTGTCGCGGCTCCGGGCGGGCCTCTCCTGTTGTTTATCCTTGCCGTGACGGCCCGCCTAGCCGTCACGCTTCTTGCCGGACCCCTCAGCATCGTCTTGGCCCTTCTCCTTGTCCCGCCTCTCATATTCAGCCCTCTGCTTCTCAGCGAGGAGCTCAACCTGTCGGCAGTCGTGGAGAGCGTGGCCTTTGGTGCGATGGATCTTGCAGTATCGCTTGTCGGAGTTTCCTGGCTTCTCGGCAACCGCCAAGGCCCGGCAGGCGACACATCCGGCAATTTCCTTGCCGGGGTCATCTGCCTTTGTTTTCTTGATGGAGCTGGTGTCATCAGATCCCTCGACGACAAGCACAGCTTTACCTTTGCGCTTCCTATTGCGGCGCCGGCCCTTCATCACCGGGGCGGCAGTATCTTCATCTGAGGAGTCGGTTTCCACGCCGGCGTGTTCGCCGGGGTACTTCCTTCCCTGTTCAGCCCGGGCACATCTGTCAGCAAGAACATAGAGTTCTGCTACATCTTTCACCTTGTTCATTGCCAACTCTTCGCGCATCTTGAGATTACGCACGTTCTGATGGAACGCGTTGATGATGGCAGCAGGGTGAACATCAGGGATATTGTACTGTATCCGGCTGAACCTCTGTATATACTTGCGGAGACTCTTGCCTCCCTTCCGGGGAATGACGTGCAGGTCGCTCACTTGGCCATGGGCTTGGTGGCCTCCAGTAAAGGCACCCACAAACTCATGGCACAAATCCGACCAGGAGGAAATAGAGTCTACTGGCAAGTGCATCAACCATGACATGGCGTTGGGTTTAAGCGCCAACGGAAAGTAATTCGCAAGCACCTTATCGTCACGGGCTCCGGCAGCTTGCATCGCAATGGTGTAAATGCTGAGGAACTCGGACGGGTGGGTCTTGCCGCCGTACTTTTCGCCCACGTCAGGTTTGAAGGTGCGGTGAGTGGGCCACTGGAACTGCCGCAGCTCACGGGTAAAAGCCGGACAGCCTACCTCGTAAGGTAGGCCTCCAGGGCTCTCCGGTGCCGGGTGGTTCACAGCGGGCCCTGCTCGCTTGTCTAACTGGTGGCGTGCTCCGCCCCGGCGCTCGATAGTGGTTCGAGCGTCTTCATGTTATCGTTCCCGAAGGACTTGGCGCTGGTCACGGTGGGTCCGCGGGTCGGACGATGCTATGGAGATTTCATCACCCGCAACGTCGCGACGGGCTGGCGTCCGCAGTATCGGGCGAGGAGGAGGCGAGTGCACCGTGGTCGCGGCGCTACCGGCTTTCCTGCCACTGGTGCGTGGGACTCCATCGGAGCGTTGACCCAGGGGCTCCACCGGACTTGGTTCGTCTTTGTTGGCCACCGCAACAAGGCTTCGGATAGTGGCTCTCCATTTGTCGAGTTTCCCCGTAGTGGGAGGAAAATCGAGGAGCAATTGCACGCGCGCCAGGGCTTCTGCTGGCGTTGGTGGCAGCGAAACCTGCACGGATCGCGACGTGCTTCGACTTCTGACCATGTCAGAAGGAGCTCTATCACGACCTCGCGGTCGCATGCCATCTTCACCAGCGCCTCAGCGAGCGGGCAGGTCTTCTACCTCCCGGGAGCGGCGCTCGGGGCTCTTCCCGCGGCGACGCCCGGGGTCTTCGGCGTGATTGCGCCGTTCGTCGCGCGCCGTTTGAGATGAGCGCGCCGTCGGCGCCGGCGTGGGAGTCTTGGAGGCCCTCGCATCGCCTTCAGGCGGGGCGGTAGCGATCTTAGAAGGCCCCGCGCCACCCGCGGAGGGCCTGGCTCCGTCTTTGGATTTGGCGGCGTGCGGCCCGTTACCAGGTGCACGAATATCGCCGCCTCCCAAACTCCGGCTGCTGGGACGGTGTTGGTGTTCGCGAACGGCGCCCCGGGTCCTTTCCGCGACCGGTCCGCTGCTCGCCCGCGTCGGGACGGGATGTCCGGCTTCCGACGGGCCAACCGCCACCGTCGTCTTCTTCTTGGGCGCCATGATGTTGAAGAAGCGTCGAGCTAACTGCTAAAGCCGATTCACACAACTGCGCCCCCTACCTGGCACGCCAAAGATGTCGGTGATGAACGATACCTATGGGATCACAAGAATCCCTACTACGGTTGCGGGGCGCGGGGTCCTGAGAAGAGCGGATCAAACAGATAGCACACAGTTCCTTTATCCAGGTTCGGGCCGCGGGGATGCCTAAAACCCTACTGCTGCTTTGGTGGATTATATATTTGTGTTCTTGAGCTAGCTATGGGGCGTGAGGAGCTCCAAAAAGCCGAATCCTTCTCCTGGTCGCCTTGGGCCTCCTTTTATAGGAAAAGGGGTAGCCACAGTGGCACACAGGAGGTGGAAAGGGAACAGTGATGCGAGGTTATCCCTCGCATTACATGACAAGGCGCATTTAATGCGTCTTGCCCAGGTGCCCTTGCTTTATCGGGGATGGGGGAGAGCCCTGTCTCATCCGTCGCTGCTCCCTCTCGTGTTGACACACGCCCTAGCCAGCGGCGCCCGCGGTGCCATGTAGGCAGGCAGGCAGCTGAGGTGGCGCAGTGGTAGGTCTCCACGAAGATCTGCATGCTGCCATGCAGGTGCCTGCCCAGCTGGTTGGGTCGGCAGCTGCATGCGAACGGCGGTGGAGGTTTGACTGGCATGGGCCTAATGGTGGCCCTACGGGTGATCTCGGCAAGGGCCTTGCCGGGGCCCTGGCAAGGGTCTTGCCGTGGTGCCTGCTGTCATCCCCGGCAAGGCTCTTGCCGGGGGCCTTGTGGTCCTCCTTGGCTGGGATCCCGCTAAGGATCATCGTCTTCTAAAGGGTGTATCTGATCTTGTATGCCTTCACAAAGATCTGCATGCCACCATGGGGATGTCTCCCGAATCCTTGCCCCATGGGGGCAGTGGACTCAAGGGTGACTCACTCCGTAGGTGTGGGGCGAGCTGCCACGGCAAGTGTCTTGCCGGGCTTGCTAGAACCGCCTCCCGGCAAGGATCTTGCCGGGGGGGGGGGTCCGCTTCGTCCCCTTTGCTCTTTGTGGTCTTGGTCTTGGCGTCGTTCTACTTCTCCTGAGCTTCGGCCTTACCTTGGCTCACCTCCCTTGCCTTGCCCAGTGTGGTGGTGCCCGTGGCTCAGACTGCCCGTGCACAGTTATAGGGGTACAAAAAGTGTACCCCTCTTTTTGTACACCGACACCCTTTCTTCCTTGTTTGAATGAAGTAGTACTAGATTCGAGTGCATGAACTAGTTTTACCTCTTAAACGTAAAAAAAATAGGTGGTTTTCGATCAGCCGATCGATCCTATCTATGAGGGGGCCTGAGAAATAGTAAAAGCTACAAATGCAGCGACGTCAGGAGCTCGGGAAGTAGAGCAAGGCCGGTTTCGAAGGAAGTTATACCTGATGGTCGCCGGGATGTCGCTAGGTGGGCAGCGGGAGGCCGGATCTGCCCACACTACGGCAACGAGGAAGAAGGGGTCGGAGGCCCTCCCTCGCCAGCAGTGCTTGGGATAGAACGACAAGGCAGGCTGATCGGGACGCGCCCAGTAGTGGGTACGAGTCATCGCCGAGGACGACCGTGTGAACATTGCACCTTCTCACCTTCCCCGTCGAAGAGTATCCGGCTGGATCTGTGACCAGCAGTGAGCAGGGAGAGAGAGAGAGAGAGAGAGAGAGAGAGAGAGAGAGAGAGAGTGGCCACCACTGTCGTGTTTAGATCTGGAGAGGCCGAGACAGTGTGAAGAGAGCAACACTAGCAAGCAAGCGCGGAGGCTCCTTCCTATATAGTGGAGTAGTACTAGTTTTCTTTTGTCTACCAGAGCCGGCTTGACCTCGTCAATGACTATCGAGAAGTCTTCATGCATGTGGCCCGGAGGCGCAGTTGTCGTCATTTTGATCTGAAGCGCCGGATTATAACATATAACACGAAAAAATGCCACATGACAAGAAATCATAACCTCACTGCCCAAAGGAGACAACATGAATCCCGACGGACAAACTAGACGAGGAACAAAGCTCAAATTAAAGATAAACTCATAGAAAAGGGGTCCGTCGATAGATGTCCTAATTAACATAGCCGGCTTGACCTAGATGGCAGCCGAGTAGTCACTATCGTGCATGTGCCCCCAATGACTAGCCCAACTCAGTTGTCGTTGTTTAACCCTCACAGTGATCTGAAGCACATGACACCTAATTTTGCGAGATGACAAGAAACCTTTTTTTAGATTTCTCACCACAACTACAGCCATGTACAAGACATCCTGCACGATATGTAGACGATAGCCAATCCAGGCGTGTCTGCTGGAGTCTGGTCACATGCATGGACGAACTGATCTTCCGTGTCTTCCAGGGATCATCCAGGCACCAACGTAGTACAACACTTCTCTAGTACTATCGCTCGTCTCCCTCTTCTATTAAGTCACCTGACTTGCAGGGCCGGGGAGTGTGCCTATGGTCGGTTCTCAATTGCCGTCCCACATGTATGTGCAAACGCAATATGACGCGCGTTCCATTCGGAGAGCAGCGTGCTAGACCGACTGACCGTCTGGGGTGCGACGTGAACGCGACGGGCGTGTTGTATACTCCATACATGTGTACCTCGTTTTCTAGACGCTTTGCTCCATGGTGTGGGGGCAATCCATGGATACAAAATTAGTATACTTTATACTATTTAAAACTCGAGGGCAGGGCTTTTCCTGCGCGGTAGGCGGCACGGAAGTTCCGCCTAGTCGGTCCGACAGAGACGCGAGAAGACGAGGGAGTAGGCTGCTGCAAACGTAGGGCTGTGTGATTCGACAGCGACTTACTGCTGGACAGGTGGGGCCCTGTGATTTGACTTGCCATTATCATTTTAACTGTGGCGCTACGACCGGCGTGAGTCTCCCGATTCCTGACCACCTCCATACAGGTGCCTCTCCCAATGCTCCACCATGTAGTAGAGGCTGGCTCTTGCATGAGAGCCCACTTCTCCACTTTTTCCTTGCCTCTCTTTCCCCCACATATGGAAAAATGCCATGTAAAGCGCACTATTGTACTTACTTTTACTTGCTCCTACAGGTGCTTAAGCTTGCCACATAGGCATAAAGTCTGATTTGGCAAGTTAATCAAGAAGAGAGAGAGACTAGTTTGGTGACCCAAGGAAGAAACGATGCTAAGCACGTGTACCTAGGTGAAAAGACAATTTTGAGTCTATAGCTAATTAAATGAAGCAAACTTAGCAACACCATTTTATTGGAAGAGGTCACTCCTTGGCAAATGCAATAAATACTAGTACTCCCTGTGTCCCATAATATAAGAACGTTTTTTGCACTACACTAGTGTCAAAAACATTCTTATATTATGGTACGGAGGAAGTACGAAGAAAGAGATAGAGAGGAGTAAAAAATACACTTATAGCCAACCTTATAGCCAACCTTGTTGTAGTATGAGTGACTAAGTGATGACTATGTATGACATGCCAACATCACATAGCCTAACGCACCGTGTTAAATCTCCAAGGGTGCGACCGTGCGAGCGACGCGACGGTCGTGGTAGGCGCGACCAAGATACGGGCTGCTGGCAGCCCTTGGATCTGAGATCAAACGATCGCATGCTAAGTTGCTGAAAATTTGCAGAATAATCCTCCAGGATAGGATATTCACCCATAGGTCTAGAATCACGCCATGCAACCGTTCGATCTCTGATCCAAGGGCTCTCGGAAGCCCGTATTATGGGAGAAAGGAAAGCCACTACCCTGCCATTCACACGCTGGCAGTTCGCTCCTACTCGTCCCCGCACGTCCTTCAATACTACGGCGGTTCGCTCCTAGTCGTCTCGTCCATTCACATTACGGCAGTTCCACTAATCCTAACTGAGGGAGTCCTGGATTAGGGGGTGTCCGGATGGCCGGACTATACCTTCAGCCGGACTCCTGGACTATGAAGATACAAGATTGAAGACTTCGTCCCGTGTCCGGGAGGGACTTTCCTTGGCGTGGAAGGCAATCTTGGCGATACGGATATGAAGATCTCCTACCATTGTAACCGACTCTATGTAACCCTAACCCTATCCAGTGTCTATATATACCGGAGGGTTTTAGTCTGTAGGACAACATACACATCAACAATCATACCATAGGCTAGCTTCTAGGGTTTAGCCTCCTCGATCTCATGGTAGATCTACTCTTATACTACCCATATCATCAATATTAATCAAGCAGGACGTAGGGTTTTACCTCCATCGAGAGGGCCCGAACCTAGGTAAAACTTCGTGTCCCTTGTCTCCTGTTACCATCCGGCCTAGACGCAGAGTTCGGGGCCCCCTACCCGAGATCCGCCGGGTTTGACACCGACACTAACCCTCCTACTAAATCCATGGCGTCCCAAATCTCCACGATCGGCGGTGAGTACAAGTTTAGAACCATCACCGGCGATGAGTTCGACGTCATCTACACCCGTTCTTCCGCGACGGTGAAAGGATGCCTTTCTCGCTTCAGACGCATGTTCGAAGACTCAGATGATGAGTGGGTCACTGGGCTAAATGTTGAGTACACCACAGTCCTGGGACGAGAGAAGGATCTAAAGGACGAAGAGAGGAAGAAGCCCGCCGTGATCTAGGTTTGCGTGCATGACTTATGCTTGGTCTACCACATATGCCAGCCGACGTTGAGTGCCAGGACTTTAAGGACTTCCTCGAGAGCAACCTAGTCAAATTCGTTACTGTAGACTTTGGTAACGACAAAGAAGTCATGCGTCGGATAGGCCTCATTGTAGGCAACACCTTCGACCTCCAGAAGAATCGGCTGGTGTCCACTCGTCAGCCTTCAATGCTAACCCTGGTAGGAGCCATGGTTCATCCTTCGTACGGTAAACTGGAGAAACCTCCATACACGTTTCATCATCATGCATGGCAGCGGAATGTACTAGATATAAACCACATCCACTATGCTGCAATGGATGGCTACCTTTGCTTCAATATCTACAAGGGTTGGATGAAGAGCAACAGCCAAGTGTGCGGTTCAAGCAAAGAAGTATCGACCAAGAGGAAGAGGGACAAGGACGAAGTGGAGGACATGGACGAGGACTCTGAGTAAGGTGGCAGTTTTGTTGCTCATGGTGGTTCTCATGCAGTGTCTACCGGAATAGTTGCAAAGTTTAATTTCAGGTGTGCTTAATTTAATTTGAGGGGTGTGTTGTGCTGAGCCCCTATCAGAACTATGTTATGTTTCTTCTCGTTAGTTTAACTCTTCATTACGTACATACTAGTATTTCTTACATTTCATCTTTTAGTTGGTATAGTACTACCACTCGTTTCTTCACATTATATACGTACAATATATATGGCCACCATCATATAGCCATCAGTTTGGTTGTCAAAGAATTTCAGGGTGCTTAGTTTTGTCAAAGAATTCCAGGATGCTTAGAGGGTGCTTGGATCCAAGGGACTTATTTTAGTCTGACTAAAAATAGTCTCTTTAAGAGGCTAAAGTTCCAAGCACCCCTGACTAAAGAGGGGCTAAAACTAGTCTTGAGACTAAAAGTTTTTAGTCAGGGGTACCCCTACTAAAATGCGGATTAGTCCCCTCTCTACTCATTTAACTCCTCTCCTTTAACACAGGGGAGTTCTGGATTGGAGGGTTTGGAGGATAATAAATGCTCATTAACTTGATTTTAGCCTTTTTAGTATTTGGATCCAAGCATGTGTGAGGCTAGCATGTTTTAGTCCCACTACTTTTAGTCATGGGACTAAAATGTATCCAAGCACCCTCTTAGTTTTATTTGAGGTGTGGGTTGTGCTAGACAACATTATTGTGACTAGCCTTTTTTATAGTACTATATACATAATTTGGCGACGAGCGCTCTGTATATGTATCACCTTTTTTTAATTTCAAGTTTTGCTCCATGGCGCAATCCATCAATACTATGTTGTACAAAAGTATACATTTTTAAAAGGCTAGAGGGCGGGGCAGTCTAGCTTGGTCGGTTTCACGAGAGGCGAGGGCCTTTGTGATTTGACGGCTCATTACTGCTGGAAGGCGGGGCCTTGTGATTTGACTGCTTGTATAAATGCGTCGACGACCTAATCGAGGAGGATCAAAGAACCGTGCAGTATACTCAAGTTTTCCACTGGAGTAGTACTGCGACGGAGGAGCACGAAACACAGCAGCCCAGTGCCATATGGCGATAAAAATGATCTAATTTGCTAGTCATCTCATTGTTAGCATTGTTCTATTCATTCCCTCAAAAAAACCATTGTTCTATTCATGCCTCGCAGAGAACATGACACGTGCGTCGAAACACCCGAAGCAAAAGATGAAACACAGGAGCAAAAGAAGAAGGAAGATTATCACCCCAAATGATCTAATTCGCCATGGAGTCGTAACTGCTTCTTCATCGCCTCCACGACCTCGATCTCCTTGCGCGTCTCCTCTGCCATCTTCTTCATTCTGTCCATGACGCGGGATTTCTCGACGCGAGCCTTCATCATCTGTTCCACGACCACATTACGTACCTTGATAGCAACCGGGTGCTCGATGCGGAGCTTCGCCAACTCCTCCTTCTGTTCCATGATGAGGGCCTGCAGCATCTTTATCGAGGAACTACTATTCTCATGCGGCTTCTTCCAGCCGGCGTTCTTCTCCTTCAACAGGTCGATCTCGTGGCAAAGCTTCGCCTTGTCCTCCTGAAGTCGCAGGATTTCGCTGGTCGCCTTCTTCTCCGAGGCAATGCTCTTCTTCAGTAGCATCACCAAGCCGGCGGTCAACTCCCCTTGCTGATTGAGCTCAGCGGGCATGTCGTCGAGGCTCTCCTTTAGCAACTCCATCAAGCCTTGGATGAACTCCTTCTGCTTATTGAGGTGCTTATTGAGCTGACCGGGCATGCCGTCGAGGGATAACGACTCCAGCTCTGCCGGCTTGGCATGTTCGCCTCCGCGGCCAGGGCGCTCCTGGGAGCCATCGCCTGCCCGTGAGAGATCTTTCGAGGTCTCTGCATGGTGGCGAGCCCTCTCTTTTTTTTCTGCAGCCTTGGTTGCCGCTCCCTTGTTATGAGTAGTTGTCGACCTAGAGCTCTCCTCACCGGCCATGGCAACAACGAACGAAGAGGAAGCACTTATGAGGAAAGGTAGAGTGATTTTCGGTTAGGTAGTTCCTCTTTTTATAACCTAAGTACTAGCACTAGTACTAATACCTGCATAGTGGGAACACGTTCAGGTTTGGTACATACTAGTAGGTGTGAGGAGGCTTTCGAATATGATGGGAACAAGGTAAAGATTAATTGATGGTTTTGGTTTCGAGGCCCGAAACGGCTCCCGATGAGTTTGGCGGAACATAAATTTCAAGTACTACACTGCTCAAATGTGTAAATATTATGTTACTGTCAAAAATTGGCACAAAATACGAAGGAGACTAATGGAAGTACTACTAGCAACCCACAATTTAACTACTCGCATGCGCGCAGTGGAGTAATAATGTCTTTCTTCCGCCCTCACATCCACTCAATTTGCATGCGCTATATTAATTGACCATCCATGAAGTGAACGACTTTACACGCGTCAAATTATGACATGGGGTGGATCTTGGTACAAAATTGCGTCCGCCCGTGTAGCCGCGTGTGTGTGCGAGGGAATGAGTGCGTGTGTGGCGTGCATGCACATATTCGCTTCGTGCATGTACCGCCAGTATGTATTAGGGAGGGCGAGTACATTCTTCTGGAACCAGCAGCACGTCACTGTGATCAATCCACGCAAGGAGGTCGTGACAACGCCTCCACATGTGCCACGTGGCTTCATGAACTGTAAGAGAGACACTGTGTGGCATGCCATTGGTATTCTAATTTACGTGTTTTGCACATACTCGAAGTACTAGTAAGGTACACGTGCATTACGCGCATCAGATTTTGCAACCAAATTATGAATAAATACCACCCTATAGCATGTAAGCTCTGAGTCATATATGCTTGATGTAGCCATTTGTTTAATTCTTATAGTTCATCTCATTCAAAATCAATTAGTTTTATAAAAAAGCTAAGAACGCGGGAATAGGAAAAACATAGGATTATAGTGGAATGTCGTCTTGAATCCTACAGATTGTACGAGTGTTTGATTGTGCATAGAAAAAATGCAGAATTCTTTCAAAGAGGTTTGAGTGGATGGGATGTTTCCTATGAAATCTAGTGCAAATGAATCATATGGAAAAATTCCTATGGTTTACAATCCTACGAATCAAACAACCAAGATAGGAAAAATTTCTAATGATTAGAATCCTCCAAAATTCCTTTGAGAATCCTTTGAATCAAAGAAGCCCTTAATCTATTTTATGGTTCATGGAATTGTGCGCTGTAAAGCATTAAGTAAAAATAAATAATGGCAATTCAACTAGAAAAAAAGTTTGGGCAGTTATGATACGGAAGATTCTATAACAAGAGAGAACCACTGTTGTTCTGAGGATGGTGCTTTACGCTCAAGTTCAACCATGGAGTCTGCTAGATTGTACACATGGCAAAATCCGATGGGGGCTAGAAGATGGTGCGAGGGGCCGAGTGGAGGGAGACTATGAAGGAATGCACAAGTGCGAGATCGATATTTAGAGAGAGGGGGCGAACACGTGCGCTGTTGCATGCAGTGGCGGAGCCATGAAAAATAAATGAGCTAGGGGGCCAAGCATTGCTAATCCTTTACAAGGAGGGTCAATTCATGAACTTAAACCATTTTTATCAGCAATTTTCTAATGATCACATTCATATTAGCCTCGATATATAGTGATGTTAGGGGGGGGAGGGGGCATTGCCCTTACTGCCCCTGTCTTCGCCATTGTGCACGCATCTGAGAGATGAAGCGGAAGGCATGGATGATGAGAGGGGGACGTTGGATATATAATTAATGTGGGTGTATTAGCTATAAATGTTAATCCTATATAGAGAGGTATAGATTGATCGATGTGGACGTGGGAAAGAGGGTGATACCTCACTGGATATATCGATTGATCGGTTTGTGTGGAAAACTATGAAAGACCTAGATATATACACACATACATAGAGGAACATCGATCGTTGCGCATGCACGCGTGAGAGATAAAGAATGCCCGATATGATGGAGAGGGAGATGTGTGTGGGTGTGTGCCTTCATGGGAGACCGACTTGAAGAAAAAGATTGCATGCATGCGATGGATAATGCCGACTGGTAGTGTGTGTGCATGCATGCACGAGAGAAAGTTAGTGGTACAATTATAAAGAGAAGACTACTGTGTGGGTGTAAAAGAATAGGTGAGGTCATAATCAATGTAGAGTTGAATTCAAATATTTGAATAAGAGATCCTGATGTTTGAAACCCATGCATGCATGAATATAACGGAGATCTGTGTTGTGTGGTTTGGAAACGAGCATGTTGTAATGTATACACATTGAACAAGGTCAGACTAATTTCAATTTGAGATACCGATGGCAGACATCATTTGGCCACGTCGCATCCGTGCATGGACACACTATTCTAATTGGAGATGATGGGCGACTTTCGCATCACATATCTATATCTATACCCCTATATATATTATATTTTATATTTTTTTATATTGTGTGTGGGTAACTTTAACTTTGAAAGATGGTCGTTGGATGAGGCGAATCCGATGGTCCAAAGATGGCAAATTTGAGCACTACTGGCCGTTGGATATCATCTAGATTCCACCAGATTTCGCCACATGTATAATCTAGAAGACTCCATGGTTGAACTTAAGCATAATGCACAAACATCAAAACACAAGCACTTCTTATTTGTTCTAGAATTTTCCGTATCAGAATTACCCAAATGTTTTTCTACATGATTTGCCATTATTTGTTTTTACTTTATGTCTTATGATGCACAATTCCATGAATCTTAAAATATATTAGTTTTCTTATAAAAGCTAGATGGTTTTGAATGAAATGAACTATAAGAATTAAACGAACATCTACATCATGCATATATGACTCAAAGCTTGCATGCTATAATGTGGTATTTATTCATAATTTGGTTGCCAAATCTCATGCGTGCAATGCACGTGTACCTTACTCTAGTCTAAATAGTGTTTGTGTGTGTGTTGTGCGTGTTGAGGTGCAAATTGTATTTTTTTAGGTACACGTTAAGCTTGTTCTTCCGAAATTTCAAGCCGCGCCTTGTTATGCCGACAATTCAAGCTAGCGTCTCTGTCTATCGTGCCGCGAAACTCCCGCCTTCATCCCGCGCCTTGTTAGCCCGAAATATTTAAGATATATCTTTGTCTCGTTGTGCTCCGACAACTCCCTCCATCTCAACCCGCGCCTTGCTATTCCGAAATTACAACGCGCGCGAAAACTCCCACCTCCTGTGAAATCCCGACACACGAAATGCCCGTGGTACCCCTGAACCGAAAGAACCGCCTCAAATCGGTGGGGGTACTTTCATAACTTACCCCACATTTCGGACAAGCGCGTCTCTAAGCCATGGTTCCCCACTGCCATCCCATCCGCCCACCCATTCGTACACCGAGGCCGCAAAAACCCGCGACGAAACCCCACACCCTGCTCCGTCCGCCACCCAGTCGGAGCCTCTGATAACCCACAAGTATAGGGGATCGCAACAGCTTTCGAGGGTAGAGTATTCAACCCAAATTTATTGATTCGACACAAGGGGAGCCAAAGAATATTCTCAAGTATTAGCAGTTGAGTTGTCAATTCAACCACACCTGGAAACTTAGTATCTGCAGCATAGTGTTTAGTAGCAAAATAATATTATAGTGATGGTAACGATAACAAAAGAGTAACGAAAGCAAAGTAATGTTTTTAGCATTTTGTAGTGATTGTAACAATAGCAACGGGAAAGTAAATAAGCGTAAACCAGTATATGGAAAGCTCATAGGCATTGGATCAATGATGGATAATTATGCTGGATGCGGTTCATCATGTAACAGTCATAACATAGGGTGACACAGAACTAGCTCCAGCACATCAATATAATGTAGGCATGTATTCCGAATATAGTCATACGTGCTTATGGAAAAGAACTTGCATGACATCTTTTGTCCTACCCTCCCGTGGCAGCGGGGTCCTAACATAAACTAAGGGATATTAAGGCCTCCTTCTAATAGAGTACCGGAACAAAGCATTAGGACATAGTGAATACATGAACACCTCAAACTACGGTCATCACCAGTAAGTATCCCGATTATTGTCACTTCGGGGTTAACGGATCATAACACATAATAGTTGACTATAGACTTGCAAGATAGGATCAAGAACACTCATATATTGATGAAAACATAATAGGTTCAGATCTAAAATCATGGCACTCGGGCCCTAATGACAAGCATTAAGCATAGCAAAGTCATAGCAACATCAATCTCAGAACATAGTGGTAGGGATCAAACCCTAACAAAACTAACTCAATTACATGATAAATCTCATCCAACCCATCACCGTCCAGCAAGCCTACGATGGAATTACTCACGCACAGCGGTGAGCATCATGAAATTGGTGATGGAGGATGGTTGATGATGACGATGGCGACGGATTCCCTTCTCCGGAGCCCCGAACGGACTCTAGATCAGCCCTCCCGAGAGGTTTTAGGGCTTGGCGGCCTTTCTTATGGGGAAATGTAGTCTAGTGTTCCTCGAGCCATAGTAGTCCGCTACAGCCCGGTTCACCGGAGTCCTGCTAGCCCAACACTACTGCTCAGGACACTTGACTGGTCGGCATGTGTTTCACGTCATTCCTATGTCTGTCCCTTCGGGGAAATGTCACGGTGTGACATCCGGAGTCCTGCCTAGCCTGCTACAGCCCGGGTTCCCCGGAGTCCTGTTAGCCCAGTGCTACAGCCCGGATTCACTCGCTGATGACCGACATGCTCGATGTGATTCATGTATGCCTGTCTCCATAGGTCTGTGCCGCTTTGGGTTCACGACTAGCCATGTCGGCCCGGGTTCTCTGTCATATGGATGCTAGCGACACTATCATATATGTGAGCCAAAATGCGCAAACGGTTCCGGGCCATGGTAAGGCGACACCCGTGGGATACCGTACGTGAGGCCGCAAAGTGATATGAGGTGTTACCGGCTAGATCGATGTGGCTTGGAATCGGGGTCCTGACAGCGTTGGCATCAGAGTCGGACTGCCTATAGGTTCGTTGAGCCAAACTGGTCGATGTCGAGTCTAGAAATGCTTTAGTTATATGTAGGGGAATTGATTGTGGAAGGGAACATAAGGCTCTTTTACTCCTTTACCTTATGTCCTCTGATCTGAGTCATTCTCTTCTCATTCAACGTGGGTTAAGGACTAGGCTCTCTTCTTATATCAGGTTCACGTGTTACTAATCCGTAGTAGCTTATAGGATTGTTGTTACAAGCCCCAGTTCAGTTTCTACTATTTTAGTATGTTGCTAATGAATCAGAACCTTGATATGATGTTGTTGACTGGTATTGCAAACTGTTGTGGATGTCTCAAATCTTTTTCTGAGCATTTACAGCTGTTCTGCTGTCCAATTTTCCCTAGAAATTCTAATGTCTTGGCATTGTGGTTGTGCTTTCAGATGGCCAACCGTGTTTCAAAACCAAGTGGTTCGCCTGACCCGGTGCCTCAACGTGCCCGGTCATACTGCCATGTTAGTCCGGGTAATGATCGAGACGGGTTACCGTTGGTATCCCGAATACACCATTGAAGAGCAATTCCGAGACTTTAATCAAAGCCAATGTTTCTGCACCGTCCGGATATTTCCTTCTTATCCTGGATCTACCGAGCCCCTTCACTGTTCCTATGGACTCGGGGTTACTGTTGAGATGGTTGTGCAGGATACTGCCTATTCCAAGATGACCATCATGCGAGTCCGGACTGGCCTGCTTCGGAACACCGACTTCCGTTACATGCCAGCTTCACTTCCGGGAGCGCAAGGGTATCTTCAGGCTATCTATGCTGACTCCACTCAGGAGGACTCATTAACTCGTACAACTGTCGAGATGCTCGAACATAAGGACCGAGAGAATCGGGCCTTGAGGCTGGAGCTTTTCAATACCCGTGCTGATCATTGGGCCACATTGACTCGGTTTGCACCTGCGGTGCAAGCTGGATGTATGGATACAAGGGATCTGTATTCTATAAGATCTGCTCTGCCAGACATAGTGGATTGGCGTGATGTGGGAGGCATCACCCCACCCCGTGGTCCCCGCAGGCCACCGTTTGTTGGTCCAAGACCTCATCATAGCCCCTTTGGTCCACAAGCTCCTCAGGACCGTCTGTTCCCGGATGATCACGTTGAACTTCCAGGCTATGGAGGTGACTTCTATGAGGACTACTACGGAGCTGTCTGAGTTAGTAGTAGTATCACTAGTATTATAATAGTTGTATCTCCACTGTCCTGCGTGACTTGTGGAATATGACTTTGTGTGTAATCAATTCCGGAGGTATAAACAAATAATGTATAGGAGCTTGGAATGCCTCCGATGAGATGTAACGTCTTTCATCATAGTTGTACTGTAGCCTGGGCTTGTACTAAACTATGTATGATGTGTATGACCGTTGGTATATATATGGCAGTTTTATATTACCATGACATACGGATGAACATCTCTGCATTCCGTGTTATCCATTACATTCTGCACTTCCTTGCTAAGTTTGAGCCATCCTTATCTAAACTGTTGTCTTGTTTTCTCCTAGGATGGTCAATACCCGCAGCAACCCTGCTACCCCAGAGCAGGGGGAAGCCAGTGCAGCTAGGGGTGAAAATCTGCCTCACCCGCCCTCTCTGGCCGAAGTGATGCTGGAGGCGGAAAGAAACAAGCGTGAGACCAACCGCCTGCTAGAGCGGATTGAGCAAAACACTACATGCCATCAGCGAAATGACTTGGTGTCAATCAATGACTTTATCAAGCTGTACCCACCAAAGTTTAACCATTCCGTCGAGCCCCTCGACGCGGATGACTGGCTTCGCAGCATCACCCACAAGCTACCGTAGGACAACATACACATCAACAATCATACCATAGGCTAGCTTCTAGGGTTTAGCCTCCTCGATCTCGTGGTAGATCTACTCTTGTACTACCCATATCATCAATATTAATCAAGCAGGACGTAGGGTTTTACCTCCATCAAGAGGGCCCGAACCTGGGTAAAACTTCGTGTCCCTTGTCTCCTATTACCATCCGGCCTAGATGCATAGTTCGGGACCCCCTACCAGAGATCCGCCGGTTTTGACACCGACATTGGTGCTTTCATTGAGAGTTCCTCTGTGTCGTCGCCGTCAGGCTCGATGGCTCCTACGATCACCGATAGCGATGCAGTCCAGGGTGAGACCTTCCTCCCCGGACAGATCTTCGTCTTCGGCGGCTTCGCACTGCGGGCCAATTTTCTTGGCCGTCTGGAGCAGATCGAAAGCTACGCCCCTGGCTGTCAGGTCAGAATTGGAAATTTAAACTACACGGTTGACATCCGCGGGGACTTGATCTTCAACGGATTCGAGCCACTGCCGAGCGCGCCGCACTATCACCACGAGCATGATCTAGCTCTGCCGCCGAACAGTGCCCTGGAGGCCACACCCGCATCGGCTCCGACCCTTAATTCAGAGCCAACTGCGCCGATCGAGGATGGGCGGTTGGATGCCACCTTGGGGGCTGCGACCCCAACAGCGATTGAGCCAAGCACCAGCCCCGTACTCTGCGAGACTCGTGACTCCAAGGAGCCGGACTCCTCTCCAGACTCCGAACCCTCCGCGTCCCTACCGATCGAATCCGATTGTGCGCCGATCATGGAGTTCACTGCCGCGGACATCTTTCAGCACTCGCCTTTCGGTGATATCCTGAAGTCACTGAAGTCTCTCTCTTTATCAGGAGAGCCCTGGCCGGACTACGGTCAGCAAGGTTGGGGTACGGACGATGAAGAAATTCAAAGCCCACCCACCACCCACTTTATAGCCACTGTCGACGACTTAACCGACATGCTCGACTTCGACTCTGAGGACATCGACGGTATGGACGCCGATGAAGGAGATGATGAAGAACCAGCGCCTACTAGGCCCTGGTGTCGGTGTACTAGAGTAGGGGTACCCTAGTATCCTGAACTTGTGCACGGGCAGTCGCAGCATCCCGCGGCAAGGCTTGCCGGGTGATCGCCAAGGTCCTCCGTGGTTCCTTTGGAGCCATTCAAGGACAAAGTATCCAAGCCAAGGAGACAAGACCCCGGCGAGAGGAGCTTGCCGGGAAGGCTAACCAAGGCATCTCAAGGAACTTGCCGCGACGCGCCACGCGTCCCGGCAAGGCCCGGTGAGCGACAAGCTCCCGGACGCGACAAGACAACGACCGCGGCAAGGCGCTTGCCGTGGCAAGCCACCACTCTGTGCCCGTGCTCCAGCACATCCACCAACGTGTTGCTCTGGGACCCTTCCAGGCGTACGTGGCGGGAGGCTGTGCAGCCAGCGGTGCGCGGTGGCAAGCGGCGCTGACAAGATTGCCATCGTGGCGAGCGGTGGCGTCCCTGACGGTCCCTTTTGCACTATTTAGGCGATGCAGATGGGCATTTAATGCCCTGGTCCCCTGCCGTCAGGGTTAGGTATGATACACTGTAGCAGGTAGCTGTACCAACCGCAACAGCTTTCCATTTTTACCCTTGTCTACGTTGCCACCTATCGGTGACCCCTTGAGCATATAAAAGGAGGCCCATGCGCAACATAGAGGGGGGGAAGAGAACACTCACGCTCGGTCTCGTTAGCTGCTGGGGTGTACTGTAGCACTCCGCGCTCCCGAGCAAGAACTCAATACAAACCACAAAGTAGGAGTAGGGTTTTACGCATCCGTGCGGCCCGAACCTGGGTAAACTGCTCGTGTGCTTTGCCTCGATCCGCTCTTCGTGCGACCCTCGCCCCCGCCGAACCGAAAGGGACTCGGTCCGCCGGTCCCATAGGTGCTCGTGGATTAGTCCCCCGACATCTTTGGCGCGCCAGGTAGGGGGCACGAGGTTGTGTGAACCAGATCCGGCGTTCACACGAGCTAGATCTTCATCATCTTCATCGACATGCCACCGAAGAAGAAGGCTTCGGAGGCAGCTGCTCCGTCCGCGCCGAACCCACCACCGCCGGAGCAAACGGCTGATGGGGCAGACGCCGGCGGAAGAACGGGCGTCGACGAGGGAGCTCACGGTGCTGCCAGGTCCAAGGACAAGGCTGCGCTGCCCATCGGCGGTGTAGCCGGCTCCCACAACGACCGGGCGCACTCCAAGACCTTGGCGTCCGTACATGCACCGCGCCCATCTCAGGAGGCGCGGGACCGGGAGCGTCATGGTACTCACGGTACGATGCGTTTGCTGGACCAAGATCGAGCTGGTGGATCTCGGAGTGCTCAAGACCAGCATGCACGCCAACACGCTGGCACGAGCGAGGCACGGTCGCCTAGACGAGATACTACTCCTTCTAACATAGTTAGAAGTCCGAGCATATCCCGCTCCTCGCACCGTTCGCCACCGCCACCCGCCACTACAGCAGAAGCTTTGGCGCGAGCTCAACTGCTCCTGGACTACCCTCCAATGGCAGACAAGATCGACGACTGGAGGGCCACCATTCAGAGTCTCATCGGCTTCGCCAACGGCGACACTCAACGGCAGCCGAGCACGTCGCAACCGCGGCAAGTCAGCCAGGCACGAGCCGGTGGCGACAAGACCGGTGGGGGTGCAACCACTGTGCACTCTCCACTCCGAAGGCCAAGATCGCCGACTCGCCGGATCCACCTCGATAGCGACTCCACCGCATCATCAGATCCACGAGCTCGTCGCGATCAGCGCCAAGTTCTTCACGAACGACAGCAAGAAGACGCTCGTACTCGCATCGAGCGCCGAAGAGAAGCGCGACGTCAATCGGACCAGCGCGCTGGGCCCTCTGTCGACATGCATGCGCCAGGGGAACCAGGCGACTTGCCGTACATGGTAGGTTGCCCTGCGTTTACTCGTGAGCTGCGGCAAGTCCAGTGGCCCAGCACGAAGAATTTTAAGCCAGACGTACCAGAGAAGTACGACGGCAAGTCGCATCCGTCGGAGTTCCTCAGCATCTACACCATCACGGTGCAGGCTACCGGGGTCGGGACGACAAGATCCTTGCCAACTACTTCCCGCTGGTGCTCAAGCCCAACGTCAGGTCATGGCTCATGCACTTGCCGGACAACTCAATATCCTCCTGGGCAGACCTATGCCATCAGTTTGTCGGCGCCTTTACAGGCGGCCACAAACCTCATGGCCAAGAGAGTGACCTTCATCTGCTCGCCTAGAAGGAAGGAGAGCCCCTACGCAAGTACATTCAGAGATTCAGCCGTGTACAGCACAACATCCCAGATGTCCACCCTGCCGCGGTCATCAGCGCGTTCCATCAGAACGTGCGTAACCGCAGGATGCGGGAGGAGATGGCGATGTGCAAGATCAGAGACGTGAGTGAGCTGTATGCCCTGGACGACAAGTGTGCACGTGCTGAGGAAGGGAGGAAACTCCCCGGAGAGAATACAGGAGCAGGAGGATCTGACAGCGAGGGTGCTGCCCCGGCAAAGAAAAACCGGTGGCGGAACAACAGGAAGAAGAAAGGCAAAGATGTGCTAGTCATTGAGCAGTCCGGCAACGAAGGTGGCGCCAAGAAAGCCAAAGCTGGTAGCTCCGGCAAGGAGATTTCCGCATGCACCAACTGCCAGACTGTGGCGGTCGCCGACAAGCAGGACGGCACCGACAAGCAGTACTGCAAGATCCACCGCACCAAGGGCCATGACCTCCAGAGCTGCAAGAAGGTCGAGCAGCTTGTCCAGCAGCAAAAGGCTGAATACGAGCGACGCGACAAGGAGAGGGATCCGGCAAGAAGCGCGCCGGCCGGGAAGGACGCCGCGGCAAGGCCAAGCAGCGGCAAAGAGACAGACCTCCCCGCGGCCGCGACAAGGATGAAGATGACGACGACGATGAAGACATGGATGGTGTCGAGACCAGTGAGCAGGAGTTCCAGAAACCCACAGAGGTCTTGTGCATTGACGGCGGTGCTTCTCTGCATACTTCAAACCGCCAACTCAAGCAGTGGGTGCGGGAAGTCAATGCGGCGGAACCACCTGTCGAGTCACGCAAGCTTCTGAAATGGTCCAGCACGCCTATCATCTTTGATATTGAGGACCACCCTGATCGCACAACTGCGGTCGGGTGCTTGCCGATGTTGGTTTCACCAACTATCCGCAACCTCAAGGTCACTAAGATGCTAGTTGACGGCGGGGCCGGCTTGAACCTGATCACCTCCGCTGTACTCCAGAAACTCCAGATCCCTGACAGCGAGCTTGAAGAGACCGGCACAGTCCAAGGAATCAACCCGGGAAGGAGCAAGCCGAAGGGGAAGGTCACATTGCCAATAACATTTGGCAGCGAGGTGAACTTCAGGACTGAGAGGGTCACTTTTGACGTTGCCGATTTTCCATTGCCTTACAATGGGATACTCGGCCGTCCAGCACTCGCCAAGTTCATGGCAGCCTCTCACTACGCATACGACATGCTGAAGATGCCAGGCCCGATAAGCGTCATCTCTGTCCCTGGCGACAAGAAGGATGCTCTTATCTGCGCCGACAAGATCTACCGGGAAGCGGCAGCCGCAACAGATCGCAAGTCACCTGCCGTTGAAGCTCCCGGGGGGAAGAAGAAGACCAAGTCCGGCAAGAGTTCTGATGCCCACTCCGGCAAGCGCACCTCTTCGGAGTGCTGCGCTGCCGTCGAAGACGCACCATCGAGCTCCACCGGCAAGTGTAAGAAGACAACGGCAGCTCCGCCAGAGACCAAGAAGGTGTCCGCCAAGGAGGACGGCACTGGTGGTACCTTCACCATTAGTGCCACTCTCGACCCTAAATAGGAAAGCGCGCTCATTGCTTTCCTACGGGCGAACGTCGACGTGTTTGCGTGGCAACCGTCTGACATCCCCGGTGTACCCAGAAAAGTAATTGAGCACCATCTTGCCGTTTGTCCTCATGCGCGGCCCGTCAAGCAGAAGGTCAGGAAGCAAGCAGTGGAGCGCCAAGAATTCATCGCAGAAGAGATCAAGAAGTTGGAAGCGGCAGGCCTTGTCAGAGGAGTGCTCCATCCTACGTGGTTGGCCAATCATGTAGTCGTGCGCAAGGCAAACGGGAAATGGAGACTTTGTATCGACTTTACCGATGTTAACAAAGCTTGTCCCAAAGACCCATTTCCTTTGCCGCGCATTGACCAGGTTGTTGACTCCACGGCTGGATGTGACTTGCTTTCATTTCTTGACGCATACTCAGGATACCATCAGATCTTCATGGCAGAAGAGGATGAGGAGAAGACCGCATTCATCACTCCATGTGGCACGTACTGTTTCATATGGATGCCTTTCGGTTTAAAAAATGCTGGTTCAACATTTGCAAGGGTAGTCCATGTCGCTCTTGAGCCACAAATACACAGAAATGTGGAAGCCTACATGGATGGCATAGTGGTCAAGAGCAAGGACAAGGCAACTCTGATTCAAGATTTAGACGAGACCTTTGCAAATCTGCGCAAGATCAGCCTCAAGCTCAACCCCGAGAAGTGTGTGTTTGGAGTCCCCTCCGGCAAACTTCTCGGGTTCTTCGTGTCTCAGCGGGGAATCGAAGCCAATCCCGACAAGATCAAGGCCATTGAGCAGATTGAAGCACCAAAGCACGTCAAGGATGTACAAAGACTTGCCGGTTGCGTGGCTGCTCTCAGCAGGTTTATCTCTAGGTCTGCTGAGCACGCCCTACCGTTTTTCAAAATATTGAAAAAGGCAGGTAAATGGACTCCGGAAGCGGAGGCTGCGCTGCAAGACTTGAAGAGATACCTGTCCTCCACTGCAACACTTATCGCACCTAAGCCACAAGAGAAGTTGCTGTTGTATATAGTGGCAACCAATCAAGTGGTTAGTGCTGCGTTAGTAGCAGAGAGGGAGGCAGATGACGAGCCAGCAACCACGGCAGGTGCATCCAGCGACAAGCAGGGGGCTTCCCCGACAAGCTCTAGTCCCGACAAGGATGGATCTGCGCAGATGCGCGAGGAGATACAGAAGAGAATGGTACATCGCCCAATTTACTTTTTCAGTTCCCTTCTGCAGGGGGCTAGGTCAAGGTACTCTGGCGTGCAGAAATTGCTTTTCAGCCTTCTCATGGCCTCGAGAAAGCTGCGCCATTACTTCCAAGCACATGAGATCACAGTTGTCACTCGTTTTCCGCTGAAGAGGATACTACAGAATCCAGAAGCGACAGGCAGGATTGTTGAGTGGGCACTGGAACTGTCAAGCTTTGGCCTCAAGTTTGAGAGTACTTCAACTATCCAAAGCAGAGCATTGGCAGAATTCATAGCAGAATGGACGCCAACACCAGATGAAGAAATTCCAGAAACGAGCATCCCTATCGAGGAAGCAAGCAAAGAGTGGCTGATGTACTTTGATGGTGCCTTTTCGCTGCAAGGCGCCGGCGCTGGCGTGCTGCTTGTCGCATCCACTGGAGAGCACCTCAAGTACGTAGTCCAGATGCACTTTCCCAAGGAGCAAGCAACAAACAATACTGCAGAGTATGAAGGCTTGCTTGCCGGTCTCAGGATCGCGGCAGACCTTGGGATCAAGAAGCTCATTGTCAGGGGTGACTCGCAGCTTGTCGTCCGCCAAGTGAACAAGAGCTATCAGAGTCCGTTGATGGAAGCCTACGTCGACGAAGTGAGAAAGCTAGAAGAGCACTTTGACGGCCTAGAGATGGAGCATGTTCCAAGAGCTCAGAACGCCATTGCCGATGGCCTATCAAAGTGCGCTGCACTTAAGTTACCTGTGGAACCAGGGATCTTTGTGCTCAAGCTGACTCAACCGTCTGTAACGCCATCAACTAGACAGAGCAAGAAGAGGAAGTTGATTTCTGGTGACTATTTTCTGGCAGAGCTTCCCGAAGCCGCCGCTAAGAAGGTCCCCAAGATCAACGCCAAGAGCGCTGAGGAGCAGTCTGCTCCGGCAAGCCCTAGGGTTTGTTCCGTTGAAGCAGAAGCTCCCAACAAGTTTTGCTCCGGCAAGCTTGCCGGGGAACTCAAGCTCCGGCAGAGCCGCAGGTTCTCGCCGTAGAAGCGGATGTTCCCGCAGCAGCAGATTTTCCTTTAGTCCTTGTTGTCGAGCCACAAGCCCCGGCATGGACACAGCAGATTGTCCGTTTCCTTCAGACAGGAGAACTTCCCGAAGAGCAAGAAGAAGCGGAAAGAGTAGCCCGGCAGTCAAGTATGTACCAGTTTGTCGACAACACACTGTACAGAAGAAGACTCAACAGTGTGAAATTGAAGTGTATTCACCGGGAAGACGGACAAAAGCTGTTGGCAGAGATACATGGAGGCATATGTGGTCACCACATTGGCGCAAGAACACTTGCCGGCAAAGCATTCCGGCAAGGTTTCTTTTGGCCGACAGCCCTCCAGGATGCAACTGCACAAGTAACCAAGTGTGAAGCGTGCCAGTTCCATTCCAAGCAGATACACCAACCAGCTCAAGCTCTCCAGACGATCCCTTTATCCTGGCCATTTTCGATATGGGGGCTCGACATCCTCGGCCCCTTTCCCCGAGCAGTCGGGGACTTTGAGTACTTGTACGTTGCAATCGACAAGTTCACAAAGTGGCCGGAAGTGGAAGCAGTGAGGAAGGTGACAGCACAGTCAGCAGTCAAGTTCTTCAGGTCGATTGTTTGCCGCTTCGGGATCCCTAACAGGATAATCACCGACAACGGTACGCAATTCACGAGCCGCACCTTCATGCAGTACGTCCAAGATCTTGGTGCCAAGGTCTGCTTCGCTTCTGTTGCTCACCCGAGAAGCAACGGTCAAGCGGAGAGGGCAAATGCTGAAGTGCTGCGTGGGCTCAAGACCAGGACTTTTGACAGGCTGCACAAGTGCGGAAGAAACTGGATCGAGGAGCTGCCGGTGGTTCTTTGGTCGATCAGGACGATGCCAAATCGAGCCACTGGCCAGACACCTTTCGCTCTAGTCTATGGAGCAGAGGCAGTTCTCCCCATGGAACTCGTATACGGGTTACCTCGAGTGCTCGCTTATGATGAGCTTGAGCAAGAGCAGCTGCGACAAGATGACGCGCTACTCCTTGAGGAAGACCGTCTTCAGGCTGCTGTACGAGCTGCTCGCTACTAGCAAGCTTTGCGCCGCTACCATAGACGCAAAGTTAATGCCAGAAGTCTCGAGGAAGGTGACCTTGTTCTTCGGCGTGTTCAGTCCGCCAAGAATTCCAACAAGTTGACGCCGAAGTGGGAAGGCCCTTACCGGGTGAAACGAGTCACTAGGCCTGGCGTTGTCCGCCTTGAGACCGAAGATAGCATTCCGGTGAGCAATTCCTGGAACATTGAGCATCTTCGTAAGTTTTACCCGTAAGGCGCGGTTGCCGGAACCTGTTCTAGCAACCACCTTTTGTACAAGTCTTGCCGCTGTTGCATGTAATCCTTTGTACAAAGCCGGGCGCAGACCCCGTGCATAAGTAAAGCTCATATGCTCCGCACATCTTGTCAATTTCATGCTTTCTATTTTTTGCATATGTGATCTGACACTTTGTGCAGCACCTACTCCCCGGTAAGCAATAACGAGCCGTAAGGCTCCATATCTTTATTTCCTTCTCTTTCTTTTTTCTCAAGGAAAGGAAGGTTCCCTCACCCACAAATTTGCCGGGGGGAAGGAGAAGATAATGGTATGGACCAGGCGTCGTTCAAGAAAGTTTCGCCTTACCGGGAAGCAAACAACAGAAAAGCTAAGTTGCCAAAGTTTGAGCAATCAGATTTTTAAAAATTTTAAGTTATCTCCCTTGAACGACCGCACTTTGTATGGAAAACCTGTGCACGGAGGAACCAACTCGTAGCTAGTTGCGCCCTTACTTTGTTTCGAGTCCGCTCAACAACTTAAGTGAGCTGCGACCAGTTGCGACAAGGTTTCTTGTCGGTAGCGGCACCGCCAGCAGGCTGCTGACGTCCCGCAGTCAGCGCTCGCGGCTAAGGTGCCTGCACCGGCAAGTTCCCTAAAAGCGTAGGGCAAAAACATACAAAGGGAGGAATCAAGTAAAGGGAATAACATTGCAATCATTACCGGGAATAGAGTTATATTACAAGGTAGCTTGTCGCGGCTCTAACAGATTGTTCTCATAACATGACCAGCAGCGACAAGAAAAGAAGAAAACAGGCGGCCTAGTCTACGCGATCGCCCTCAATCCTCTTGATCCCGCTCACCTTGTCCACAATGGGTGCGACAAGGGTCTTGAGCGCCTCCGGATCAGCATCCGGCGGCAGGGTCTTGAGGACGTTGGTGAGGTTGAGGCCCGGGTTGCGGAAGGCCACCTTCACCAACACCTTTTGAAGAGCTCCCGCGCAGATCTTGCGCGACTCGTCGGCCAGCTGCTTTGGGATCTTCTCCCGGAGCCGCTGGAGGGCCGTCGCCATGCCTTTGAAGGACAAGGTGAGCTTGGCGCTGGGTTGGAGGTTCTCTTCAGAGGGAAACCCGAGATCCTCCAGCCCCAGCTGCGCCAGCTCCCTATCGATATCTGCGGCAGCATTCATGAGACCCTCCGTCCAGTGCTCCACATTCTCCCTAAAAGCATTCTGGGCGGCGGCAGCACTTGCCAGCAGCACCTTGTCTGCCTTGATCTCCTCCTTCAAGGCCACCTCCTGCTCCCTGGCGCCGTCCAACGTCTTGGTCAAAGTGGTCAGCTTCAACTGAAGATCTATGTTGGAGTCCTTGGCGGTGCTAAGCTCTTTGCCCTTCTCGGCGAGACGAACCTGCAGCTCTGAGTTGCTGTGGGCGTCCTTCCCGCTCACGCTTGAGCGCGGCAAGCTCTTCACCACTCGCCTTGAGATCGGCCTCCAGCTGCGCCACCTTCGTCTCCAGCTCCTTCTTGGCGGCCTCGGCAACTGCGGCAGCATCCTCTGCTTGCTTAAGGGCTCCGCCGAATTTTTGCTCACGCGCGGCAAGCTCCTCCTCGTGGCTGTCGAGGTTAACTTTCCGCTGCACCAGCTTGCCCTCCTGCGCAGACAGCTTCTCAGCGGCACGCCGCTGTTGCTCTTCAACTTCGGCCTTCTCGAGGAAGAAGGCCTTCTGCTCTTCGGCGAGTTGCTCCCGCTCCTCTGCCAGGGACCGAAGAGCTTCCTGGTTGAGACCTCGGAGCTCCTCCGCGCGCTTCTCGATGTCCGCTCCCGCCTTCGCGACAAGCGCCTCACGGGATTCCAGCTTGGCTTGCCGCGCGCGGTAGAGCGACAACAGCTTCCGCAACAGCCGCTCCTCCTCAGGCTCGCCGCTGCTGCTGCTCGGCGCATCAACTAGCGTCAGCCCAGCGGAGGCGAGCACCTCTCCATCAAAGCTCTCTCCCTCGACCGGCGCCCTGGAGCTTGACGCCCAGGGGAGGTTGATGAAGACGCCATCGCAGGCCTTCAAGTAGACGCCTGGCTGGGGCTCTTCGAAGCCTGGCGCTGCGGCAGCGGCGGACGGGTCGGCGGTCGACGTAGCGCCTGGCGCTCCTGCGGCCTCAGGGCCGTCAGTGCGATCGCCAGACCCCTCGCCAGCTGCTGTGGCGGCAGCTTTGGCGGCCTCGTCGCCGGCGGGATCATCAGCGCCGGCTGCTTCTTCAGTGGCAGCAGCATCGTCGGCAGCAACCTCGGTCTCCATCGGCTCCGCAGCAGATGGGTCTGATGGCCGGAAAAGTGAGAAAAGTCAAGCAAATACCCAAAAAGAAGAAGAACCCAAGGGAAGCTTTGAAGAGAAGATTACCTGTACTGGGTTCGGCAGTCGTAGTCTCCGCTGCCGGGGGGACGCCGGTGTTGTCCCTTGCCGGAGAACTCTCCCTTGCCGGAGGACTCTCCCTTGGCATTTCGGGGGCGGCCTCCGGGCGCTCCTGGTGGGGCTGCTCTGCTCCTACACAAACCAACAGTCAGATGTCAGCAAAGAAAGAGTATCCATGCGCGCCTAACAGCGGAAAGCGAACCATATACTTACGCTGGGGGCTGCTCTGGAGAACAATTGCCGGGTCCGGCAAGGTTGTCTCGGACGCACCCCCTGCTGTCGCGGTGGGTTCGTCCTCGATGACAATCACCGAGACCTTGGCTCTCTTCGCTCCTCTCTGGGCCAGAGTCCTAAAAAGGAATAAGTTCAGAGTAAAGCAAATGAGATACAAGACAAAACAGCAAGAATTGAAGAACTACAAGTACAACAAGAGAATCTTACTCTTCTTCTTCCTCGTCGGAGCTGAACGCGGAGAGGTCGAAGTCTGGCTCACATCCGGCGCGAGGAGGCGGAGGAGTAGTTTCCCTTGGCCGCTTGGCGGGAACAGTGGCGGTGGTCTGAGATGACCCCGCTCCGGCTGCCGCCGCGGCGTGAGAAGCGGCAGGAGCAGAAGCGGTGGTCCGGGTGGACCCCGCTCCAGTTGCCGCAGCAGCGTGAGGTGCTCCCGCGGCAACAGTGCTTGCCGCGGTGGAGCGTGTCGCGCGGCGCGGCGACTGTTGACTCGCCCGCCGCCCCGCTACATCCCCGGCCTTGCGGAGACGCCTTCTTGGTGGGGATGGAGGCTCTTCTTGCGGTGAGCTGCCTGAAGATGAGGAGGAAGAGGAGTTGATCTCCAGCGAGCCGCTCGTATCCTCGGCGGGCTCGCTCGACTCGACGTCATGCCCGGCAAGATCTTTCTCGCCGACGAGCTCCTCTCGCTCGGCACGGCTTGCCGCCTCTGCTGTCTCTGCCTCCTCCACGGTGAATCCAAATTCGCCCGCGGCTGCGGCTGTCGCCGCCTCTTCTAGCCTAGTGGCGCTGTGTGTCATCTCCGCATCGATGGTGTCGCGGGTGAGGCTATTCTTTTTGTCGGAGCGGACCGGCACTTCTACCAAGCCGTCAAAGAACTCCTGCACGACGTCGTCTGCAGGCTCTTGCCAAGTTGGGACAATTCCATGTGAATCGCACAGCGGCATCATTGCACGGATGCGGTCGAGCGCGGAGTTGTTGCACAGCGGAACGACACCCTTCGGCAACCTGAACACTTCGGGATGTTGAGGGTCGTACTTGAACAGCTCCTGGAGCATCGCGTTAAGCTCCAGAATAGTGAAGTTGAAGTTGAGGCCCGGACGCAGCCTCATGATATCCGCCGCATTCTTGAATTCCCAGGCGGGTCTCCTCCGTTCCTGCAGGGGGGCGATGTGGCGGCGAAGAAAATCTGCGCCAACAGCGCCTACAGTGAGCCCGGCAAGCCTGAGGCGTTGGATCCGGGTGACGGCAATCTTCAGCCTATCGTCTTCCGGGGCCACGTCACTCCAATCGCTGCCGCGTGCTACTGGGGCTTGGCGCCGGGCGGTAAACGGCTGCGGGTTCTCCTCGACAATCCAGCACCAGTCTGCTCTCCATTCCTCCCACTTGCCGCCGAACTCTCCCTCTAGATAAGTGTCCTTCTTGTCGGCCCTCGAGATCCAGGCGATTCCGCCAGATAAAGGCTCTCCTCTCTCTACTCGGGGCATAAAGAAGTGGCGAAAAAGGGCTACATTGGGATAGACTCCGACAAAGTTTTCGCAGAGATGTGCGAAAACTGCCATGGTCAGAACAACATTGGGGGTGAAGTCAAGGAGGCGGAACCCGTAGGTGTTCATAATATCGCAGAAAAACCCAGAGAAAGGCGGGCAGAGCCCGCAGTAGAAGAACAAGGCGAAGAAAGGATATCCATTTGGAGCCATTTTCCAAGCGGCGGCTGGAAGTACCTTCGTGCGCGGATGCGCTCGCGTCTCCGTCGACCAGAAGAGGTAGTAGTTCTCCCTCAGCTCCCTCGCAGCGAGCTTGGGGGGGAAGATTGCCCGCTCCTTTCGCAGCGCCGCAAGCCGCTGCGCCTCGGTCGACTTCACAACCTTCCCTTTGTCGGCTCTCGGAGCCATGGCGGAAGTGGTGGAGGAGGTCGACGACGTTGGTGGTGCTGGTGGTGATGGGGGACGGGGCGCTGCTCTCTTTCAGCTTTGGGAAGACGAGGGAGCGGCGGAGGTTTCCGAGATTGGAGTAGCAACCGGCGACTGGGCGAACTACCCCTGTTTCCCATGCTTATAAAGAGGGAGGGGGCGGACGTTCCGCCTTTCCGAATAAAGAAACCACCCACGATCTCTCCCATGACGCCGCATTCAACGCGTGCCATTCGGGAAGGGCGCGGTGGATACGGGGAGAGATACGGCGAAACCCAGGCCGCGTGTGCCCGTGCCCTGTTTTGGGCCTGGCCCAACAGCGCTCGGCACCGTGTATGGCCCAGGCCCGGGGGCTCCTGTCGGTGTACTAGAGTAGGGTACCCTAGTATCCCGAACTTGTGCACGGGCAGTCGCAGCATCCCGCGGCAAGGCTTGCCGGGTGACCACCAAGGTCCTCTGTGGTTCCTTTGGAGCCATTTAAGGACAAAGTATCCAAGCCAAGGAGACAAGACCCCGGCAAGAGGAGCTTGCCGGGAAGGCTAACCAAGGCATCTCAAGGAACTCGCCGCGACGCGCCACGCGTCCCGGCAAGGCCCGGTGAGCGACAAGCTCCCGGACGCGACAAGACAACGACCGCGGCAAGGCGCTTGCCGCGGCAAGCCACCACTCTGCGCCCGCGCTCCAGCACATCCACCAACATGTCGCTCTGGGACCCTTCCAGGCGTACGTGGCGGGAGGCTGTGCAGCCAGCGGTGCATGGTGGCAAGCGGCGCTGACAAGATTGCCATCGTGGCAAGCGGTGGCGTCCCTGACGGTCCCTTTGGCACTATTTAGGCGACGCAGATGGGCATTTAATGCCCTGGTCCCCTGCCGTCAGGGTTAGGTATGATACACTGTAGCAGGTAGCTGTACCAACCACAACACCTTTCCATTTTTACCCTTGTCTACGTTGCCACCTGTCGGTGACCCCTTGAGCATATAAAAGGAGGCCGATGCGCAACGTAGAGGGGGAGAAGAGAACACTCACGCTCGGTCTCGTTAGCTGCTGGGGTGTACTGTAGCACTCCGCGCTCCCGAGCAAGAACTCAATACAAACCACAAAGCAGGAGTAGGGTTTTACGCATCCGTGCGGCCCGAACCTGGGTAAACTGCTCGTGTGCTTCGCCTCGATCCGCTCTTCGTGCGACCCTCGCCCCCGCCGAACCGAAAGGGACTCGGTCCGCCGGTCCCATAGGTGCTCGTGGATTAGTCCCCCGACACCTGGAAAGCCACCTCATCGTATGACATATACATGGTGGACACCCCAAAAGAGGGAGATGGCGATGGAATAGCGGAGGATGACCCCTCCAAGAAACAGCCTAAGCGCCCGCGTCAGCGGCGCCGCTCAAAATCCCGCCAAAACAAACACGGTGATTCCAGCACGGGAGATAATAATACTCCGGAAAGCGCCAAATAAAACCCCCTCCAGCAAGATTTAGCATAGGAGGATGGAGAAACCAGCCCTCATGAGAGAGCGGCAGACAGAGAGGTCGAGGACGATAATTATATGCCTCCCTTCAAAGACGAGGCAAGCCTCGATGACGACGAATTCGTCATGCCAGAGGATCCCATCGAGAAAAAGCGTTTTCAACGCAGGCTTATGGCCACGGCAAGAAGCCTCAAGAAAAAACAGCAACAGCTTAGAGCTGATCAAGATTTGCTAGTCGACAGATGGACTAAAGTCCTTGCGGCCGAACAGCATAAACTCGAACGCCCCTCCAAGAGCTACCGAAAGCGCAGGTTACTACCCCGATTAGAGGAGGAAGCACTTGATGCGGCCGACAGGCCACCTCGTTGTCGCGACAGAGAGGCCTCTCAGCCCTCCACTCAAGCTACACCCCGTACCAAGGCACGGGAATATGCGCCAGACTTACGAGACATGTTGGAGGACAAGGCAAGGCAAACAAGATCGATCTACGGATCGCGTGGGCGCCCCACGGCTCGAGACGGTAACCGTCACGCCGGCCACAAAATCGGCGGGGCCGAACACAGTAGACAAGGCTCATTGGAGCTACGTCATGATATAGCCCAGTACAGAGGCGCCGCACACCCACTCTGCTTTACATACGAAATAATGGATCATCAAATCCCCGAGGGTTTCAAACCCGTAAACATCGAATCATATGATGGCACAACAGATCCTGCGGTATGGATCGAGGATTATCTCCTTCATATCCACATGGCCTGCGGCGATGATTTCCACGCCATCAAATACCTCCCACTCAAGCTTAAAGGACCAGCTCGGCATTGGCTTAACAGCTTGCCAACAGGATCAATCAGTTGTTGGGAGGACCAGGAAGCCGCATTCCTCGATAATTTCCAGGGCACTTACGTGCGACCCCCAGACGCCGATGACCTAAGTCACGTAATTCAGCAGCCAGAGGAATCGGCCAGGCAATTCTGGACACGGTTCCTGACAAAGAAAAATCAAATAGTCGACTGTCCGGACGCTGAGGCCCTAGCAGCCTTCAAACACAATATCCATGACGAGTGGCTGGCCCGGCACCTTGGACAGGAAAAGCCGAAATCTATGGCAGCACTCACGACACTCATGACCCGCTTTCGCGTGGGAGAAGACAGTTGGCTTGCTCGTAGCAACAATATGACCAAGAACCCTGGTAATTCGGACACCAGGGACAGTAGTGGCAGGTCGTGTCGGAACAAGCAGAAGCGCCGCATTAACGGCGACAATGCTGAGAATACGGCAGTTAATGTCGGATTCAAAGGCTCTAAATCCGGTCAGCGGAAAAAGCCATTCAAAAGGAATCCTAGGGGGCCGTCCAGTTTGGACCGAATACTCGACCGCTCGTGCGAGATACATGGCACCCCCAAAAAGCCAACCAATCACACCAACATGGATTATTGGGTGTTCAAGCAGGCAGGCAAGATAAACGCCGAAAATGAAGACAAGGGGCTGCATAGCGATGACGACGAGGAGCCCCGGATGCCGAACAACAGTGGACAGAAGGGTTTTCCCCCACAAGTGCGGACGGTGAACATGATATACGCAACCCATGTCCCCAAAAGGGAGCGGAAGCGTGCGTTAAGGGACGTATACGCGGTAGAGCCAGTCGCCCCAAAGTTCAACCCATGGTCCTCCTGCCCAATCACCTTTGATCGAAGGGACCATCCCACTAGCATCCGTCATGGAGGATTCGCCGTATTGGTTCTAGACCCAATTATCGACGGATTTCATCACACTAGAGTCCTTATGGACGGCGACAGCAGCCTGAACCTGCTTTACCAGGATATAGTGCGGAAAATGGGCATAGATCCCTCGAGGATTAAGCCCACCAAAACGACCTTTAAAGGCGTAATACCAGGTGTAGAGGCCAACTATACAGGCTCAGTCACACTTGAAGTGGTCTTCGGATCTCCGGATAATTTCCGAAGCGAGGAGTTAATCTTTGACATAGTCCCGTTTCGCAGTGGCTATCAAGCACTTCTCGGGCGAACTGCATTCGCTAAGTTCAATGCGGTACCGCATTACGCATACCTTAAGCTCAAGATGCCAGGCCCTCGAGGAGTAATTACGGTCAATGGAAACACCGAACGCTCCCTCTGAACGGAGGAGCACGCGACGGCCCTTGCAGCGGAAGTTCAAAGCAGCCTCTCCAGGCAGTTCTCCAGTCCGGCCACTAAACGACCGGACACGTCAAGCGCGCCCGGAGTAACCTACAACAAGACCTCCTAGCATGATCCGAGCAGGCATAGCAATGCGGCCCCAACCCCAACCCTCGCAAAAAGGCGACGCCAGTACTTCGCGTACATAACTACGCTCTAGAGATACCATGGGCACAGGGAGAGGGGCACCATCACGGCACGCCCAAAACACGGCTTAAACCGTACTAGGGGCTGCCGATTTTTTAATTTTCTCTTACTTTCAGGACTTCATCCTTCGGAAGGCCTGTTCGGCAGTTCAATTGCCACACAAACGATGCAAGAACCAGGGAAGCAGACAAGCCACGCCGCACTACGGAACTCCCAGGTGGTCTCTATCACGAGCAGTATACCCGTTCCACATACTATTCCGCAGCTTGCCCCTCGAACGGACATGTTAACTAGTCCAACCTTCCACTTATCGCATTATTTGTATCGTTCTGCTTTGATCGCAGCCCTTTTTAGTAAACAATGCATAGCTTTCGTCTATTTTTGCATTACCTTTTTTTCTTTATAAATGTTCCTTAACGACATGGTGCACCCGTACACGTTGGTACGGCCAAAATACGCCAGGGGCTTTAGTACCACTCAATATGGTGTGAGAAGTCCGAACACTTTAACAAGTTCGGCACCCCGAACTTATAGCATTATATGCATCGGCTCCGAATCATGTCTTGGGTCAATAGTTGGGTTTGCCCGGCTCCTATGTTTTGGTGCCTTACGTTCCGCTATATCGGCTAAGGTAGCACTAGGAGAACCACTGCGATTGTGCCCCGGTTGAGCTGGGTCGAGCACCTCAGTGGAGAAAGCTAAAACTGACTGTCATGATGAAGCGAGAGCTGGTCGCTGTTCGAGAGGTTTTTTTGAGTCCCTAAAGACTTATGCCGCTTAGGGCGAGGAGCCGGCTCTGTCCAGCCAAGGTGTGGATAGCGCCCCGAACTCGGTCTTTCGAATACCAGGGGCTTCGCCGAAATTTAAAATTATAGAATTCTATGGCTAAGTGAGAGTGTTCACGCATTATAGTCCGATTGACTTGTTCGTTGGGCTGAGCGCCTCCCTCGAAGGACCCAAACATGGGAAAAAGAGCGCTCAGGTTTATCCCCGAACACCCCAGCACTAGCGGCACAGGGGCAGAAGCCGACGACTCGCCATCTCTCAGAATTGATAAACAGCTGCATAGAAGGTAATATTTTAAATTCCAACAGCATTGCTTAGCGCATATAAACAAGTTTTCAGCGCACAGGACAAAACGAGCAAGTTTCACTCAAAAATTACATCCGTAGAACATTCATCCGCCACAAGGCGGGCACCCTTCAGAACATCCTTATAGTAATTCTCGGGCTTGTGATGCTCTTTCCCCGGCGGTGGCCTGTCCTTCACAAGCTTCTCAGCATCTAGCTTGCCCCAGTGCACCTTAGCACGGGCAAGGGCCCTACGGGCACCCTCAATGCAGACGGAGCGCTTGATTACTTCGAGCCATGGACAGGCCTCCACCAGCCGCCGCACCAGCCCGAAATAGCTCCCAGGCAGAGCCCCTCCGGGCCACAGCCGAACAGTGAGGCCCTTCATGGCCTATTCGGCCGCCTTGTGAAGCTCGACCAGTTGCTTCAGCTGGTCGCTCAGGGGCACGGGGTGTCCAGCCTCAGCGTACTGAGACCAGAACACCTTCTCCGTCGAGCTGCCCTCCTCGGCTCGATAGAATGCGGCGGCATCAGACACACTCCAGGGAAGATCTGTGAACGCTCCTGGAGAGCTCCGGATTCGGGTAAGTAACAAGTAACTCACGTTTATGTGTTTGCTTTGCATAAAGAATGCCTTACCCGCCGCTATCTTCTTCACCTCATCCAACTCCTGGAGGGTCTTTTGGGATTCGGCCTTGGCAGACTTGGCATTTTCAATAGCCACCGCGAGCTCGAACGCTCGCGTCTTTGAGTCAAGCTCCAAACTCTCATGCTTTTCCATGAGAGCCTGGAGCTCTTGCCGCACCTTGCCAACTTTGGCCTCATACTTCTCCCGCTCGGTGCGCTCCGAGGCTGCCCTCTTCTCGGCCTCGTCCAGCGCTTGCTTAAGGGTCGCCACCTCAGACATGGCCCCTAGAATAGCCACGATAATCCTGTCATTTTTTTGCAATTGCACCTTTTTTATATATATTTAAACACGGTATTTCTTACCTTCATTGTCCTCGAGCTGCTTCTTGGCACGACCGAGCTCCTGCTCGGACCGCTCGAGGTTCTGCTTTAGCGTGTCCACTTCCACAGTCAGTGCGGCGGACGCAAGTAGAGAAGCCTGCATACGCATATTGACTCCTTTTGTTAGACTCCTGCTAATTTTATTTGATCCTCTATTCGGCTTTTCTTCCCGAATGCCAAACAGAGCATCAGGGGCTACTGTCTATGCGGTAATATTATTTACACATTCTTTACTTACCTCAAAGCATGTCAAAAGGCTAGTACAAGCTTCAGTCAGTCCGCTCTTCGCGGACTGAACCTTCTGGACCACCGCACTCATAATGGCACGGTTCTCCTCGTCGATGGAGGCGCCTTGGAGCGCCTCCAACATATTGTCCAGCGCCTCCGGTTGGACGGGGGCCACCAGCACAGTGGGATGGCTCCTCTTGGAAGGAGGTCGCCCGCCGGACTCTGGAACCTTTGAAGGTTCCGGAGCAGTGCCCGGCCTAGAGCCGGACTTGGAGCCCTGGGGGGTTTCATCCCCTTTGCTCCTGGAGTCCGGGAGGTCGCCTTGCGGCGCCTCCAGGACCACATCCTCCCAGCTTGGAACCTGTTGGGACAACACTTCGGTGTCGTCCGTAGGGCGGGGGGAGGAAGCCGTCGGAAGCGAGTTCACATCCGACGAGTCCAGTGAGCCGCTCGACGACGCGTCGAGCCGGTCTTTGGGTGGGCTGCATAAACATATTCGACATGAGGGAAAGCTGTGCAATAAACAAATACTATGAATTACTCTAGTATCTGGATACTTACGATGTGGCTAGGGGCTTGGACCTAGGCGCCCACTCCTCTCCGCCGCCGTCGGCGTCGGTGGAGCAGTCCGGAGGAAGGGTTTTCCCCTTCTTGGACCCTTCGGCCTCCCCAGCTGGGTGGCCTTCCTTTTCTTCCCTTCACCCGCTGGAGGGGGAGGGGTCTCTTCTTCTTCCTCCTTGTCTTCATGGGAGGAGTGCGTCTTGGATTCGTCGGATGATGAATCCGACACCTCTGGGCGTCGGGCACTCTTTCGAGTCCCCGTGGCCTTCTTCTTGACCTTCTTCTCCGGCACCACATAGGGTGCCGGAACCAGCAGCCTCGCCAAGCGAGCGTCCGCTGGGCCTTCGGGCAAAGGGGCCGGACAGTTGATATGTCCAGACGTCACCTGGCAATCCTATCAAAGGAAAGGGAGCTAAGATCCCGCATGGAGTCAAACTATGAAAAATTGATACCCTGTAAAAGGAAAAAACAGCTTACCGCGAGAGCATGACGCTGCGCACTGAATCTGCGATCCTCAGTACCGGATGCGGGAGCCTCGGCGCCCTTGAAAAGCACCTTCCAGGCATCTTCGTACATCGTGTCGAAGAGCCTGCTCAGAGTTTGGTGCCGCACCGGGTCGAACTCTCACAGGTTGAAAGCCCGTTGTTGGCACGGGAGGATCAAGCGGATGAGCATAACCTGAAGTACGTTGACAAGTTTGAGCTTCTTGTCCACGAGGGTTTTGACGCATGTTTGGAGTCCGGTCAGCTCTCCTTTTTTACCCCACGACAGGCCCGTCTCTTTCCAGGACGTGAGCCACGTTGGGGGTCCGGACCGGAACTCGGGGGGTGCGACCCATTCGGCGTCGCATGGCTCGGTTATGTAAAACCACCCCGATTGCCACCCCTTCTGGGTCTCCACAAAGAGCCCTCGAGCCAGAGGACGTTGGCCATCTTGCCCACCATGGCGCCTCCGCACTCCGCCTGGCTGCCGTGCACCACCTTCAGCTTGACGTTGAAAGTCTTGAGCCATAGGCCGAAATGGGGGCGGATGCGGAGGAAGGCCTCGCACACGACGATAAACGCCGAGATGTTGAGGACGAAGTTCGGTGCCAGATCATGGAAATCCAGGCCATAGTAGAACATGAGCCCCCGGACAAATGGGTGGAGAGGGAAGCCCAGTCCACGGAGGAAATGGGGGAGGAACACCACCCTCTCATGGGGCCTAGGGGTGGGGATGAGCTGGCCCTTTTCGGGGAGCCGGTACGCGATGTCGTTAGACAGGTATCTGGCCTTCATCAGCTTTTTGATATGTCCCTCCGTGACAGACGAGACCATCCACTTGCCTCCTGCTCCGGATATGGCTAGAGAAGGTTGAGGTGAGGAGTGCGGACTTGGGCACTGGAGCTCGAGTGCGCAAGAATGGATAGGGGAAGGAGGAAGAAGGCGTAGGTGAAAAGGTGGATCTTTATCCCCTTATATGGGTGGACGCAGCTACATGTCCCCACCAGCCTGATAAAACTCGCTTATCTCCAAGCGCCGTAATCAATGGCGCGGTTGGGTTACCCATGCCCATATTGATGAGAATCCCGGAATAAGGGGACACGATCTCTGCTTTAACAAGACGTGCCAAGGAAACTACCTCGCATAACGCACTGAGATGGGACAATAAAACGGTTCGAATAAAAGCTTGGCCGTGGTGTGATGTCACACTACGGAATACCTCAGCAGATTAGATTTGTGTAAATATTATTCTCCCTATGGTAATATGTGGAAACTTATTTTTTAGAGCCGGACACTATCTTTGTGTTCAAAATCTTCTATGAAGTACTTGGAGGAGGAACCCGCCTTGCAATGCCGAAGACAATATGCGCGTCGGACTCGTCGTCATTGAAGCCTGGTTCAGGGGCTACTGAGGGAGTCCTGGATTAGGGGGTGTTCGGATAGCCGGACTATACCTTCAGCCGGACTCCTGGACTATGAAGATACAAGATTGAAGACTTCGTCCCGTGTCCAGGAGGGACTTTCCTTGGCGTGGAAGGCAAGCTTGGCGATACGGATATGCAGATCTCCTACCATTGTAACCGACTCTATGTAACCCTAACCCTACCCGGTGTCTATATAAACCGAAGGGTTTTAGTCCGTAGGACAACATACACATCAACAATCATACCATAGGCTAGCTTCTAGGGTTTAGCCTCCTCGATCTCGTGGTAGATCTACTCTTGTACTACCCATATCATCAATATTAATCAAGCAGGACGTAGGGTTTTACCTCCATCGAGAGGGCCCGAACCTGGGTAAAACTTTGTGTCCCTTGTCTCCTGTTACCATCCGGCCTAGATGCACAGTTCGGGACCCCCTACCCGAGATCCGCCGGTTTTGACACCGACAGGGGCAATGCACATGGCTAAAGATCGACTTGTGTGTCTATGGGGTGCCCCCTCCCCCGTATATAAAGGAGGGAAGGAGGAGGCCGGCCGGCCCTAGGAGGCGCTCCCAAGGAGGGGAGTCCTACTAGGACTCCTAGTCCTAGTAGGATTCAACAAAGAGGGAGAGAGGGGGAAGGAAGGAGAGGGAGAGAGGGAGAAGGAAAGGGGGGGCGCCGCCCCCCGTTCCCTTGTCCAATTCAAACTGCAAGGGGGCTGCCCTGGCTGCCCTCCTCTCTCTCCACTAAGGCCCATGGTGGCCCATTAGTTCCCCCGGGGGTTCCGGTAACCCCTCCAGCACTCCGTTTTACCCGAAACCATCCGGAACACTTCCTATGTCCAAATAACATGGTCGAATATATCAATCTTTATGTCTCGACCATTTCGAGACTCCTCGTCATGTCTGTGATCTCATCCGGGACTCCGAACAACCTTCGGTACATCTAATCACATAACTCATAATATAAATCTTCATCAAACGTTAAGCGTGCAGACCCTACGAGTTCGAGAAGTATGTAGACATGACCGAGACACATCTCCGGTCAATAACCAATAGCAGAACCTGCATGCTCATATTCGTTCCTACATATTGTACAAAGATCTTTATCGGTCAAACTGCATAACAACATACGTTGTTCCCTTTGTCATCGGTATGCTACTTGCCCGAGATTCGATCATTGGTACCATCATACCTAGTTCAATCTCGTTACAGGCAAGTCTCTTTACTCATTCGGTAATGCATCATCCTGCAACTAACTGATTAGTCACTTTGCTTGCAAGACTTATAGTGATGAGCATTACCAAGAGGGCCCAGAGATACCTCTTCGAAATACGGAGTGACAAATCCTAATCTCGATCTATGCCAACACAACAAACACCATTGGAGACACCTGTAGAGAATCTTTATAATCACCCAGTTACATTGTGAAGTTTGATAGCACACAAGGTGTTCCTCCGGTATTCAGGAGTTGCATAATCTCATAGTCATAGGAACATGTATCAGTCATGAAGAAAGCAATAGCAATAAACTAAACGATCATAGTGCTAAGCTAACGGATCGGTCTTGTCCATCACATCATTCTCTAATGATGTGATCTCGTTCATTAAATGATAACACATGTCTATGGCTAGGAAACTTAACCATATTTGATTAATGAGCTAGTCAAGTAGAGGCAAACTAGGGACACTCTGTTTGTCTATGTATTCTCACATGTACTAAGTTTCCGGTTAATACAATTCTAGCATGAATAATAAACATTTATCATGATATAAGGAAATATAAATAACAACTTTATTATTGCCTCTAGGGCATATTTCCTTCAGTCCCCCACTTGCACTAGAGTCAATAATCTAGATTACATAGTAATGATTCTAACACCCATGGAGTTTTGGTGTTGATCATATTTTGCTCATGAGAGAGGCTTAGTCAACGGGTTTGCAACATTCAGATCCGTATGTATCTTGCAAATCTCTATGTCTCCCTCCTTGACTTGATCGCGGATGGAATTGAAGCGTCTCTTGATGTGCTTGGTTCTCTTGTGAAATATGGATTCCTTTGCCAAGGCAATTGCACCAGTATTGTCACAAAAGATTTTCATTGGACCCGATGCACTAGGTATTACACCTAGATCGGATATGAACTCCTTCATCCAGACTCCTTCATTTGCTGCTTCCGAAGCAACTATGTATTTCGCTTCACATGTAGGACCCGTCACGACACTCTGCTTAGAACTGCACCAACTGACAGCTCCACCATTCAATAAAAATATGTATCCGGTTTGTGACTTAGAGTCATCCGGATCAGTGTCAAAGCTTGCATCGACGTAAATGTTTACGACGAGCTCTTTGTCACCTCCATAAACAAGAAACATATCCTTAGTCCTTTTCAGGTATTTCAGGATGTTCTTGACCGTTGTCCAGTGATCCACTCCTGGATTACTTTGGCACCTCCCTGCTAAACTAATAGCAAGGCACACATCAGGTTTGGTACACAACATTGCCTACATGATAGAACCTATGGATGAGGCATAGGCAATGACTTCCATTTTCTCTCAATCTTCTGCAGTGGTCGGGCATTGAGTCTGACTCAACTTCACACCTTGTAACATAGGCAAGAACCCTTTCTTTGACTCCTCCATTTTGAACTTCTTCAAAACTTTATCATGGTATGTGCTTTGTGAAAGTCCAATTAAGCGTCTTGATCTATCTGTATAGATCTTGATGCCCAATATATAAGAAGCTTCACCGAGGTCTTTCATTGAAAAATTCTTATTCAAGTATCCTTTTATGCTATTCAGAAATTCAGTATCATTTCCAATCAACACTATGTCATCCACATATAATATCAGAAATGCTACGGAGCTCCCACTCACTTTCTTGTAAATACAGGCTTCTCCAAAAGTCTGTATAAAACCATATGCTTTGATCACACTATCAAAGCGTATATTCCAACTCCGAGAGGCTTGCACCAGTCCATAAATGGATCGCTGGAGCTTGCACACTTTGTTAGCACCTTTTGGATCGACAAAACCTTCTGGTTGCATCATATATAACTCTTCTTTGAGATATCCATTAAGGAATTTAGTTTTGACTTCCATTTGCAAAATTTCATAATCATAAAATGCGGAAATTGCTAACATGATTCGGATAGACTTATGCATCACTATGGGTGAGAAGGTCTCATGGTAGTCAACTCCTTGAACTTGTCAAAAACCTTTCGCAACAAGTCAAGCTTTGTAGACAGTAATATTACCATCAGCGTCAGTCTTCTTCTTGAAGATCCATTTATTCTCTATGGCTTGCTGATCATCGGGAAAGTCAACCAAAGTCCATACTTTGTTCTCATACATGGATCCCATCTCAGATTTCATGGCCTCAAGCCATTTCACGGAATCTAGGCTCATCATCGCTTCCTCATAGTTCATAGGTTCGTCATGGTCAAGTAACATGACCTCCGGAACGGGATTACCGTACCACTCCGGTGCGGATCTTACTCTGGTTGACCTACGAGGTTCGGTAGTAACTTGGTCAGAAGTTTCATGATCATCATCATTAGCTTCCTCACTAATTGGTGTAGGAATCACTGGAACTGATTTCTGTGATGAACTACTTTCCAATAAGGGAGAAGGTACAGTTACCTCATCAAGTTCTACTTTCCTCCCACTCACTTCTTTCGAGAGAGACTTCTTCTCTAGAAAGGATCCATTCTTAGCAACGAATATCTTGCCTTCGGATCTGTGATAGAAAGTGTACCCAACAGTCTCCTTTGGGTATTCTATGAAGACACTTTCTCCGATTTGGGTTCGAACTTATCTAGTTGAAGCTTTTTCACATAAGCATCGTAGCCCCAAACTTTAACAAACGACAACCTGGGTTTCTTGCCAAACCATAGTTCATAAGGTGTCGTCTCAACGGATATCGATGGTGCCCTATTTAACATGAATGCAGCCGTCTCTAAATCATAACCCCAAAATGATAGCGGTAAATCGGTAAGAGACATCATAGATAGCACCATATCTAATAAAGTGCAGTTATGACGTTCAAACACACCATTACGATGTGGTGTTCCAGGTCGCGTGAGTTGCGAAACTATTCCGCATTATTTCAAATGAAGACCAAACTCATAACTCAAATATTCACCTCCACGATCTGATCATAGAAACTTAATTTGCTTGTTACGATGATTTTCAATTTCACTCTGAAATTCTTTGAACTTTTCAAATGTTTCAGACTTATGTTTCATCAAGTAGATATACCCATATCTGCTCAAATCATCTGTGAAGGTCAGAAAATAACGATACCCGCCG
The DNA here is from genome assembly GCF_018294505.1 of Triticum aestivum. Classification (NCBI taxonomy): domain Eukaryota; kingdom Viridiplantae; phylum Streptophyta; class Magnoliopsida; order Poales; family Poaceae; genus Triticum; species Triticum aestivum. The sequence goes on from NC_057806.1 coordinate 703,887,417, forward strand.
TGAGCAACAACACTCATCGGACCGCATACATCAGAATGTATTATTTCCAGTAAGTCTGCTGCTTGCTCCATTGTTCTGGAGAACGGAGTCTTAGCCATCTTGCCTATGATGCATGGTTCGCAAGCATCAAGTGATTCCAAAAGCCCATTAGCATGGAGTTTCTTCATGCGCTTTACACCAATATGACCTAAACGGCAGTGCCACAAATAAGTTTCACTATCATTATTAAACTTATATCTTTTGGCTTCAATAATATGAATATGTGTATCGCTACTATTGAGATTCAATAAAAATAGACCACTCATCAAGGGTGCATGACCATAAAAGATATTACTCATATAAATAGAACAACAGTTATTCTATGATTTAAATGAATAACCGTCTCGCATCAAATAAGATCCAGATATAATGTTCATGCTTAACGCTTGCACCAAATAACGATTATTCAGGTCTAAAACTAATCCCGAAGGTAGATGTAGAGGTAGCGTGCCGACCGCGATCACATCGACTTTGGAACCATTTCCCACGCGCATCGTCACCTCGTCCTTAGCAAATCTTCGCTTAATCCGTAGCCCCTGTTTTGAGTTGCAAATATGAGCAACAGAACCAGTATCAAATACGTACCCAGGCGCTACTGCGAGCATTAGTAAGGTACACATCAATAACATGTATATAAAATATACCTTTCACTTTTCCATCCTTCTTATCCGCCAAATACTTGGGGCAGATCCGCTTCCAGTGACTAATCCCTTTGCAGTAGAAGCACTCAGTCTCAGGCTTTGGTCTAGACTTGGGCTTCTTCACTTGAGTAGCAACTTGCTTGCCATTCTTCTCGAAGTTCCCCTTCTTCCCTTTGCCCTTCTTCTTGAAACTAGTGGTCTTGTTGACCATCAACACTTGATGCTCCTTCTTGATTTCTACCTCCACAGCCTATAGCATTGCGAAGAGCTCGGGAATTGTCTTACCCATATCCCTTGCATATTATAGTTCATCATGAAGCTTTTGTATCTTGATGGCAATGATTGAAGAACTCTGTCAATGACACTATCATCCGGAATATTAACTCCCATTTCAGTCAAGTGGTTGTGGTACCCAAACATTCTGAGTATATGTTCACTGACAGAACTATTCTCCTCCATTTTGCAGCTGTAGAACTTATTGGAGACTTCATATCTCTCAATCTGGGCATTTGCTTGAAATATTAACTTCAACTCCTGGAACATCTCATATGCTCCATGACGTTCAAAACGTCGTTGAAGTACTGATTCTAAGCCATAAATCATGGCACACTGAACTATCGAGTAGTCATCAGCTTTGCTCTGCCAGACATTCATAACATCTGGAGTTGCTCCTACAGTGGGCTTTGCACCTAGCGGTGCTTCTAGGACGTAATTCTTCTGTGCAGCAATGAGGATAATCCTCAATTTACGGACCCAGTCCGTGTAGTTGCTACCATCATCTTTCAACTTACCTTTCTCTAGGAACGCATTAAAATTCAAAGGAACAGTAGCACGGGCCATTTATCTACAACAACATAGACATGAAAAGTACTATCAAGTACTAAGTTCATGATAAATTAAAGTTCAATTAATCATATTACTTAAGAACTCCCACTTAGATAGACATCCCTCTAGTTATCTAAATGATCATGTGATCCATATCAACTAAACCATGTCCGATCATCACGTGAGATGGAGAAGTTTTCAATGGTGAACATCACTATGTTGATCATATCTACTATATGATTCATGCTCGACCTTTTGGTCTCAGTGTTCCGAGGCCATATCTGCATATGCTAGGCTCGTCAAGTTTAACCCGAGTATTCTGCACGTGCAAAACTGGCTTGCACCCGTTATATGTGAACGTAGAGCTTATCACACCCGATCATCACGTGGTGTCCCCGCACGATGAACTATAGCAACGGTGCATACTCAGGGAGAACACTTATACCTTGAAATTTAGTGAGAGGTCATCTTATAATGCTACCGCCGAACTAAGCAAAATAAGATGCAGAAAGGATAAACATCACATGCAATAAATATAAGTGATATGATATGGCCATCATCACCTTGTGCCTTTGATCTCCATCTCCAAAGCACCGTCATGATCACCATCGTCACTGGCTTGACACCTTGATCTCCATCGTAGCATCATTGTCATCTCGCCAACTATTGCTTCTATGACTATCGCTACCGCTTAGTGATAAAGTAAAGCAATTACATGGTGATTGCATTTCATACAATAAAGCGACAACCATATGGCTCCTGCCAGTTGCCAATAACTTCTACAAAACATGATCATCTCATACAACAATTTATATATCGTCACGTCTTGACCATATCACATCACAACATGCCCTGCAAAAACAAGTTAGACGTCTTCTACTTTGTTGTTGCCAAGTTTTACGTGGCCGCTACGGGCTTCTAGCAAGAACCATTCTTACCTACGCATCAAAACCACAACGATTTTTCGTCAAGTATGCTGTTTTAACCTTCAACAAGGATTGGGCGTAGTCAAACTCAAAGCTGGAGAAACAGACACCCACTAGCCACGTGTGTGCGAAGCACGGCGGTAGAACCAGTCTCATGAACGCGGTCAAGTAATGTCAGTCTGGGCCGCTTCATCCAACAATACCACCGAATCAAAGTATGACATGCTGGTAAGCAATATGACTATTATCGCCCACAACTCTTTGTGTTCTACTCGTGCATATAACATCTACGCATGGACCTAGCTTAGATACCACTGTTGGGGAACGCAGTATTTCAAAAAAATTAGCTACGATCATGCAAGATCTATCTAGGAGATGCACAGCAATGAGAGGGGGAGAGTGTGTCTACGTACCATCGTAGACCGAAAGCGGAAGCGTTTAGTAACGCGGTTGATGTAGTCGAACGTCTTCGCGATCCAACCAATCCAAGTACCGAACGTACGGCACCTCCGCGATCTACACACGTTCAGCTTGGTAATGTCCCTCGAACTCTTGATCCAGTTGAGGCCGAGGGGGAGTTCCGTCGAAACGACAGCGTGGTGAAGGTGATGATGAAGTTACCGACGCAGAGCTTCGCCTAAGCACTACGACAATATGACCGAGTTGTAAAACTGTGCAAGGGGGCACCGCACACGGCTAAATATCAACTTGTGTGTCTATGGGGTGCCCATCTCCACCGTATATAAAGGAGGGGAGGAGGAGGCCGGCCAGCCCTATAGGGGGGCGCCCAAGGAGGGGAGTCCTACTAGGATTCCTAGTCCTAGTAGGATTCCAAAAAGAGGGAGAGAAGGGGAAGGAAGGAGAGGGAGAGAGGGAGAAGGAAAGGGGGGCGCCCCCCCCCCTTCCCTTGTCCAATTCGGACGACAAGCGGGGGGGTCGCGCGGCCTGCCCTGGTTGCCCTCCTCTCTCTCCACTAAGGCCCATGGTGGCCCATTAGTTCCCCCGGGGGTTCCGGTAACCCCTCCGGCACTCCGGTTTTACCCGAAACCATCCGGAACACTTCCAGTGTCCAAATAACATGGTCCAATATATCAATCTTTATGTCTCGACCATTTCGAGACTCCTTGTCATTTCCGTGATCTCATCCGGGACTCTGAACAACCTTCGGTACATCAAATCACATAACTCATAATATAAATCGTCATTGAATGCTAAGCGCACCTGCGGACCCTACGGGTTCGAGAATTATGTAGACATGACCGAGACACATCTCCGGTCAATAACCAATAGTGGAACCTAGATGCTCATATTGGTTCCTACATATTCTACGAATATGTTTATTGGTCAAACCACATAACAACATACGTTGTTCCCTTTGTCATCGGTATGTTACTTGCCCGAGATTCGATCGTCGGTATCATCATACCTAGTTCAATCTCGTTACCGGTAAGTCTCTTTACTCGTTCTGTAATGCATCATCCTGCAAGTAACTCATTAGTCACTTTGCTTGCAAGGCTTATAGTGATGAGCATTACCGAGAGGGCCCAGAGATACCTCTTCGAAACATGGAGTGACAAATCCTAATCTCGATCTATTCCAACTCAACAAACACCATCGGAGACACCTGTAGAGCATCTTTATAATCACCCAGTTACGTTGTGATGTTTGATAGCACACAATGTGTTCCTCCAGTATACGGGAGTTGCATAATCTCATAGTCATAGGAACATGTATAAGTCATGAAGAAAGCAATAGCAATAAACTAAACGATCATAGTGCTAAGATAACGGATGGGTCTTGTCCATCACATCATTCTCTAATGATGTGATCCCGTTCATCAAATGACAACACATGTCTATGGATAGGAAACTTAACCATCTTTGATTAACGAGCTAGTCAAGTAGAGGCAAACTAGGGACACTCTGTTTGTCTATGTATTCACACATGTACTAAGTTTCCGGTTAATACAATTCTAGCATGAATAATAAACATTTATCATGATATAAGGAAATACAAATAACAACTTTATTATTGCATCTAGGGCATATTTCCTTCACCTCATCTTACACCTTTCTTACCCACATCATCTCCTCTCTTCGTGTCGAATTCTTCATGACCGATCTTGGTCCGCTCCATCACTTCCTCGGCATCGCCGTCTCCAGGTCCTCTAGGGGTCTCTTCCTCTCGCAACGTCAGTACACCATCGATTTGCTCTCAAAGCCGGCATGCTTGAATGTCGTCCTACTCGTACACCTGCAGAGAGCGGCGCCAAACTATCTTCTGCCAGCGAACCACTTCCTGATGCCACTCTCTACCGTAGCATTACTGGCGCGCTCCAATACATTACTCTCACCCGACCTGACATCGCCTACGCTGTCCAGCAAGCTTGCTTACACATGCATGACCCCGGTCTCCCTCACATGAACCACGTCCGGCATATTCTTCGTTACCTCAAAGGCATGCTTGATCATGGCCTATCTATTTCTCCCTCTTCTCCTACCTCTCTCACCGCATATTCTGATGCAGACTGGGCAGGGTGCCCAGATACACATCGTTCCACTTCGAGATACTTTGTTTACTTGGGTCATAATTTGATTTCATGGTCTTCGAAGAGGCAGCTAAGTGTTTCCAGGTTATCTGCGGCGGCTGAGTATCGTTCGGTTGTGCATGTTGCGGCTGAAACGGTCTGGCTCCGCCAACTCGTCACCGAGCTACATCGTCTAGTGCACCAAGCTACCATTGTGTATTGTGATAATGTGTCAGCAGTGTATATGTCTTGTAATCCTGTTCATCATCGTAGAACTAAGCATATAGAGATAGACATACACTTTGTAAAAGAGAAAATAGCCTTAGGTGAGGTTCACGTTCTTCACGTCCCAACTACAGCGTAGTTTGCTGATATCTTCACCAAGGGGCTCCCGTCAGCAACCTTCCTCGACATTTGCTCCGGTATTAATGTCGTCGACGCCGCCGCTGACACTGCAGGGGGGGGGGGGTTGTTAGACTGTGGACTCGTTCTGCTCTCACCCTCCCACGATCGTCTCCACATCTCGGCAGTAGTTTCCCTGGCAACCCTATATGTATCCCCTTCCCATCTACTTGCAAACATAACGAAAGCATTCCGCAAAACTTCATGTCCCAGCAAAAAATGGCTCATGCTCGCCAATCATGGAAAAACGACATGCTGGTCCCTGGAAAAAGACTCGCCGGTTGTACCTCAGTATCATGTCGGTTGCAGCACCTTGGCTCGTCGCTGTGTAGACAACACGTCACTCCAGCATCGGTGATTTCCAGTTGCGGCACCGGTCGCCATCGTCTGGTGCTGGTTGCAACACTCACCATCAGGTGGCACTGTATCCAACAATGGCGGTTGGCAGTTGCAGCTCCGGTGGTTGCCGGTTGCAGCACCCATGGAAATCCCCATCACAGGCGGTTGCAGCACCCGTGGAAATCCCCGTCATAACCGCTTGTAGCATCCCATGGAAATCACCATCGCAACTCGTGTGGTCGTGGCCCCATCCAGCGCCTCTCGTAGTACGTGCTCGCCATGGCGTGACGGGATGACCAGGACAGGCTCACGACATCTCCGGGCAATATGTTCATGCCGATGTGCTAGAAGTGGGAAGGAAAGCTGAGGATGCGACTCATCTTCCATGACAAGGACGAGGATGGGGGCGAGCGCGAACATGAAATCAAGACGTTGCAGTGGACTTGCTAGAGTGTGAGGTGGGATGGGATTGCGCCGAGAAGAAGGTGCTCAGGAATAAAGTTGTGCCGATGCTAGCGTGCGAGAGGAAATCTGGGGAAGAAGGTGCTCTACATAAAAATGGATGTATAAGAAAGATCGAGAAGGGATAAGGCAAGCTTCTACTCCCACTTGGGATCGGTGGGCCAGGTGTTGTAAGCTGAGTAGGTGGGGCGACATGCGCGTGAAGTGACCGGTGCTATGTGAGACTGGTCGCCTGATCATGGTTACTATGATGAAGCATTTTTTTCTTTTAATATTGTTTCAAATCTCCAATCCACAACGGGTAGATCTATAGGGCATATACGCAAAACCTACTTCACAAGCAATATATTGATCAAGTTCAAAATTGATTCACCCTCGGAAACACTCTGGTGTAAATTTTCTAGTTATACTTGAAATAAGTGAACACACTTCTAAGGGCAACTTCAATACGGCTCATGAAATCACTCGCAAATGTCCGGACTGGATGGTCTCTCAGTCCATGAACATCGAACCAAGTCCGAAGCTGAGCAAGGCCTACGTGCTCTCCTGAGAGAGGAGGAACTCAAGTGGGAGTTGCGTGCGAAAACGCTTAAGGTTGTCCAAGGGGACGACAACACACAATTCTTCCATATGGTTGCAAATGGTAAACATAGGAAGAAGAAAAACATACAGCTGGAACAGGACGAGGGAACAATAGTGGGGCATGAGAATTTAAAATCGTATATCTCCAACTATTATAAAAGTTTGTTCGGACCTCCCAATACTTCCATGGTGTCTCTTGATGAGTCTGTGATTGATGATATACCTCAATTACAGGCAGCGGAGAACGATGTTCTCTCTGCACCGTTTTCCGAAAAAGAAGTTCATTTGGCCATAACTCAAATGAAGCCAAATAAAGCACCGGGACCAGATGGGTTTCGAGCTGAATTCTATAAGAAATGTTGGCACATCATTAAAGATGATCTTATGCCTATGTTTCATGATTTTTTTCGAAGGCCATTTGGAGTTATTTCATCTAAATTTTGGTACAATAACGTTATTACCGAAGAAGAAGGAGGCGATCCGGATAGAACAATTTCGACCCATTTGCCTGCTGAATGTGAGTTTCAAAATCTTCACAAAGGTTGGAACCAATAGATTGACACAAATTGCGCACTCAGTGATTCAACCTAGTCAGACAGCTTTCATGTCGGGACGACACATACTCGAAGGAGTAGTTGTCTTACATGAAACTCTTCATGAGATTCACTCGAAGAAACTAGATGGGGTTATCTTAAAAGTGGATTCCGAGAAGGCTTATGATAAAGTAAAATGGCCTTTTCTTCAACAGGCAATCCGCATGAAGGGTTTTAGTGAAACCTGGAGGCACCAGGTGGATACTCAAGTCCAGAAGGGCAGTGTCGGAATTAAGGTGAACTATGACATTGGTCATTATTTCCAGACGCATAAGGGGCCGAGACAAGGGGATTCCATGTCACCCCTTCTGTTCAATATTGTGGCAGATATGTTGGCCGTCATTATTGGCAGGGCCAAGCAACATGGGCATGTAGAGGGTCTAGTTCCTCATCTAGTTGATGGAGGGGTGTCCATTCTACAATATGTTGATGACACTATCCTTTTCATGGAACATGACATGGCTAAGGCACGTAATATGAAACTTATCTTATGTCTATTCGAACAATTGTCTGGCTTAAAGATCAATTTCCATAAGAGCGAGGTGTTCTGTTTTGGGAAGGCAAAAGACAAGGAACACACTTACAGACAATTGTTTGGATGCGAGGTAGGTGCCTTACCATTCAGTTACTTGGGTATTCCGATTCATCACCGTAAATTATCTAATAAAGAATGTAAAGTAATTGAAGAACGAATCGAAAAAAACTCAGCTGCTGGAAGGGCAAGTTGATGTCATATGGGGGCCGATTAGTTCTGATCAACTCAGTACTAACGAGCATGCCAATATTTTTACTCTCGTTCTTCGAAATTCTGAAAGGGGTCCGAAAGCGACTTGATTTCTTTAGATCTCGATTCTTTTGGCAGTCTGATGAGGCCAAGAGGAAATACCGTCTCGCGTGTTGGGATATCCTTTGTCGACCTCAAGACCAAGGGGGTCTCGGTATTGAGAACTTGGAAATTAAGAATAAATGTCTTATGAGCAAATGGTTGCACAGGTTAGTGACAGAGCCGGAGGGCATGTGGTATCAAATCCCGCGCAATAAGTATTTGCACTCGAAAACGTTAGCCCAGACTACCATCAGACCAACTGATTCACCGTTCTGGAAGGGACTTATGCGAACGAAGGATTTGTTCTTTCGTAGGGTCAAATTCTTGGTTGGCAACGGGATGTCAACGAGATTTTGGGAGGATACATGGTTAGGAGAGACACCCTTGGCCTTACAATATCCTACCCTTTACAATATTGTGCAACGTAAGGAATATTACGTAGGTATCGTCCTTCGAACTATTCCCTTGAATATCCAGTCTAGACGTACGTTAGTAGGTGCGAGATGGACATCCTGGATGCACTTGGTCCGGATGCACTTGGTCCGGAGATTGATTGAAGTTCGACTCTCCGACGTGCCGGATTCTACACAATGGAAGTTAACTAAAAATGGGATATTTACGGTGAAATCCTTTTATACGGATTTGATTAATTCTGGCCCCCTCTCAAGGTCACTTCATATATGGAAGGTTAAGGTTCCTTCCTGGATTAAAATTTTCATGTGGTTTGTCCACAAGCAAGTTATACTCACAAAGGACAACTTAATTAAGAGGCGATGGGTAGGCAACTCGCGGAGTTGTTTTTGTGCTCAAGATGAGACAATACAACATTTATTCATTGAATGTCCACTTGCCAAATTACTATGGAGAACGATTCATATAGCTTTTAATATTAATCCCCCAGTAGATATTGCGTCTTTGTTTGGGACGTGGTTGGCTGGGGTTGAATAGATCACGGCGGCTCGTATTCGGATTGGAATATGTGCGTTACTATGGGCTATATGGAACTGCAAAAACGATATGATTTTTAACAGACAACACAACTTAACTTTTTTGCAGGTTATCTTCAGAGCTACAGCTTGGATCCGTACGTGGTCCTTACTCACTCCTATGGACTACCGGGAGCCTTTGGTTACTGGGTGCAACCAATGGGAGATGGTGGCTCGGGCTATATTCAAACGGTTCGGATGGCGTTCACATAACAGGATAGAGGGCTAGAGAGCTTGTCCTTATTATCACCGTATCGGTTGTTTTTTTAGGCCCTTTCTTTGTTTTTGCTCCATTTGCGAGCTGTAAGACCTTTATGATGATACTTCTTGCATTTTTAATAAAAGGGCCGCATGCATCATCATGATGCAGAGGCCGGGGGTATACCTCCATTTCCAAAAAAACTCTTTTTTCGACAAAGGGTGAATTTTGTTGACTCAGAATGAAGCATCAAGTGAATATAAACACAACGAGCACACACCCGGCCTCTACACAGCTAGGATGCACACAGGCATCTAATTTGTTCAGACTGATCACCAAATTGGGGGAAGGTGTGGGGGAGTCCGGGCGTCCTCCCGACCCAATGCTAGTTGGACCACATCTTTGTGCAACTCATGTGTTGCACTTGGCTCCTTTTCCTCTCAGTCCACCAGGCTCACTGTCAGTCATAACACACTATCCTAATTTGATGACTACCGCTGGATTGTCGACACCCAGCCCGATGTCTGCTGACATTTGGTGTCATCTGTTTGGTACTCCCTATTGGAGTTGCCCTAAGCTTTTGAATCTCAAGAACAAATTAGACTTGTTGCATTTCCATCTTGAAGGTGTTGCCATCAGAGAATTCTTTCGTAGTTCATGTGTTGTCAAGGGTGATGGGTGGTGTTGATGCTTGTTTGCTTGTTGTGTGTCGTTGGTCACCTCTACTCTCTTTATTTTCTAATTTTTCTTTTTCTGTATGTGTGCATCCTCAATGTCTCAACTAGCTCCAGATATTGTATCGTTGTGATGACGACATGGAATTGGTATCATCTTGATTTTAATATATTACCCTTTGTCGGGAAAATATATTGCTTTCCCTTCCTCAGCCAGCACACCGCACATGCAAGTAACATCATGTTGCTAGCTGCAATTTGAGTACGGGGCACAACTTTAGACATAGTGGTATGCAATTATAGTTGTGTGCTTGACTGAAATTTATATATAAATAAAATGAAGCAACTCAAAAGTAGAAGACCGAGGTAATAAACAGACCAATGGTTTACCTTAAAAGAAGCAAGTACCACATATTTTCGACTGTTTGAAACATACTTAGTGTTCACACCACATCTCCACACAGGAAGACTTGGTGACCCTAGCGCCAGCTGCCATGTTCTTGACAAATGATGAGGTCAAACCAGAGTCCTGGTACACCACAGTACATATGATGAAGTACAAATACATAATGTGTGGTACAAAGCAGACCATCCATCAGCTTTGATCAGCAGGGTCATATGGGTAGATTGGGTAGGGTAGGAAAGAGGCAAGAGCAATGGCAAGTCTGTTCCATGTATCCGATCAGATGCTCCGTTGTCACCGTGTCTTCTTCAGCCATCTTCTTCATGTGCTCCTTCATCAGCACCAAGCTACTGTTAGCCTTTGCCACGTGTTCCATCATCACTCTTTCAACCTCAGCAATTTCAGGGCTAATTAGTGCACGCAGCTCATCCCGAAACTTCGCCTGTGCACTTAGCAGGTCATACTGAGAATGATATTTTGCAAATATCATACATTCTTCCCTCGATGCCTCAAACTCAGCCAACTTAGTTTCATAATACTCATGCACTTCCTGCACCGGCAGGTTAATTGAGATGAGAAATTGTGATATGTATAATCCACATCTAGCAAAACAAAACCTCTTCTATATACACCAAATTATACAACTGCATAGCACTTGAATTTTTAATGTTCATCACCAACCAGATGAAAATCCTGTGGTTTATAGGACGTTGGTAGGTTGAGTCGTTTTAGAATGGGGAATGTAAACATAACATAAGAAGTCCCAACAATGATAGCCTCCATCACTATGTATTAACAATAATGTGCTCAAAATTTGGAAGAAAAAAAATAATGTACGGCAATTTTATGTCAATGCCACTAGTCGCACCTGGAATTCTGGTTATGCCAATACTTAGGTCTAATTATCAAAATTTCATTATTCCCTTGAAACTTCTTACATCTTCCAAGATTAGGGACAAGGCCAATAATGAAAAGAGAAGGTTGCCTTTTTGCCAAAAAATGCTAACAGGTGGAGCCAGTAAACCAGTTTGAAGGATGGTAACGTTCCAAAAGCAAAGGCGGTGGCAAAAAGGAATGGCAGTTTCATAAATGGCTGAAAAGCAAAATCGTCCTACTATATCCAAGTATTAAAAGTATAACCTGAACACTTGCATGTCTCAACTATAAACTATCATTGAACGTACAACTTGAGCACACCTACAGTTCTAAGTCCAGGTATTTCTTTAAGATGCGCGTTGGGATATAAGTGATGTGGGTATAGGCAAACGAACAACCAACAATGGAGTGTGAGGGACGGCCGTTAATGATTTAGAGACAATATAAGCTGATGTGGACTGGCGAGACAGACAACTATTGTTTCTACTATACGAGAAAACAAAGAAAGCAATAGTCCACAATGCAACACCTAGTGAAAGTACAACGGACAAAAGAATCAGAACCTGACACAATGGTGCATGGAGGTTGATAAGATTGCCTTCAAATTTTTCCGCACATTGAGGGCACTGGTTAGAAAGATAAATATGCATCCATAAGTAGAGAAATCTCAGGTTCCCATGATTTGATTCATGAATGTAAGTTAATATGAAGTACATACAGAATCTGGCATGTTACCTTCAGATTCTCATTCCTTGAAAGCTGATCCCTGAGCCACCTTATTAGGCACGACCAGCCGTAGACATGCCCGCAAGGAATACAACTGCAAGTTGGAGATGGGAGATGATCTAGAGAACACAACCCTGTCTATGGATACTGAATAAAATCTAGTAACCCCAAGACAAGAAAAATGGAAAACCTCTGATCTGGTCACCAAATGAAAGTAAGCACCATGAAAGGTCCAGCAAAGACTGCCCTCCTACACTATATGATCATTTGGTGCCACATCCTCAGCATCCTCAACCCAAACCCGCCTAATATGCATACACAGTGATCACCTAGCTGAATCATGTCAAATGGATAATGAATTCATGATCTGGAATAATTCAACAATGGATTGCAACTATGCCTATAACAATTGTCTAGTTGATGGCGAGAAGGAAACATTCTTACTAATTCAATCGCTATACCTAACCTATCATAAACTTAAATCTTAACATTACTCAAAACACAAGCGTTATTCCTCTCGGTGAGAAAAAAAAGGATCAGAAACAATGGATTGTTAAAGCTGGTGCATGATGTTAAAAAATCAGCTGCATCCACTAGGAGTAGTTGTAATGATCCCCAAGTGGTGGCTACTGCATGTATATATTGTCATGATAAAATTCGAATCCCAACATGGAGATGGTATTAATCAAAGCAGGACATAACTGAAGTTATTTCAGCAAGCTAGCATATGAGGCTCACTTTCAGCACAGTATCATGGAATAAGACGTCAGTTAAGTAGCATATACCCAAAAAAATCAACAGTGGAAAGCATATTCCTCACCAGATGTGATGCTCGTCCGTGGAGGTCCACGGTTCCATGCAGATAGAGCAGGTTGGCCGTGCTGGTGCCTTAGCATCAATGCCTTTCCCCCCTTCAGCTGAAGCCTCCATGTTCGCACTCACCAGCATCCTATTTGCTTCTTTGTTGGAGATGTTCGCATTATATTCACCAAAGTAGCTACTCTCTCTGTATGAGCCATCGGTCTCCTCGCCCGAACCAGATGCAGTATGATTTAACTCATTGCCTCTGCCACCCCGTTCACTAGCTTCCACGGCATGGTGACAAGGCCCCTCTCTGACCATAATTTCGACATTGGCAATCTCATCCCTACCTTCCATACCAGGTTCTGGTATAGACGAGAACACGCACGACACACAAATCATCAGCTGAGGGCAATTCTGCTCCATGAACACTATCATATCCTTTGGCACCATCTTTTCTTGTTCAGCCATCTTCTTCAATCGCTCCTTCATTAACATCACGTTGGCCTTAGCCATTGTCAACTTTTTGTTTACTATTCTCTCCATCTGAGCAACCCGTTCTCTAAACCATTGTTGAATCTCAATACACGTTGCCCTTACTGCAACAAATATATGTTCGTAAAACGCTTTAATTTCCTGCAGTTCAGGTCAATTGAGCAAAAGAAGAATTTATGAGATGTAATCAACATTAAAACTAAACAAGCCCCCTAACAACGATACTAGTTATAGTAATAAAAACCTTAAGGTGGATACTGCTACAGTTGATTATATGTTTATAACATTTTTTCCGATGTCTGGTTACCCATTCAGTAGGACCTAGTATAAAGTAATTTACTACATGATTACTACTATGCACTCCCTCCGTAAATAAATATAAGAGTGTTTAGATCACTAAAGTAGTGATCTATACGCTCTTATATTTCTTTACAGTGGGAGTACTAACTAGTAAGGGTGAACATGTTCAAATGCAATATCATCCATAAGGATGGTTTTAGAAGACATCCAGAATGAAAAGGATGAACCTAAGTGCTTCACTTTGTTAGTGAATCTAAAGTCAACAGAGAACAAACTGTTAATGATGAATAGATCAACAAGTCATTTCAGGCCAGCATAATAGGACAAAAGTGCCACAACTCTATGGGCAAATAAAGATATAATAGTTTTCCACCAGGCTTAACAAAAATGATTGCTTTTGCAATAACCATCATGCATCCTTGTTTTTCCCAGAAGGGTTATGGACATAAAAATTTGGTGTCTCATGTTGACCTATTTTTTTTTGTTTTCTTGTCGGATTTTAGCAGCAATGAGACTAACCAGGGTGATGGTAGAAAAAACTAATGTTTCTACTATTGGAAAGCCACAAAAGATAGCACGTAACGTGAAAAGGTTCTAAGAGATTTTGCAGCGCTCCACCTTACCACACTAAAGCTAAGGCAATATTAAAATCTGAGCAATTGACTGATAGGCCATTGTTAAGATTTAATGGCCATTAATGGTCAACTTCTGAACATGGTCCAAATTGATGATTTTTCATTATGTTTTAGATATTTACTCATGGATAATTAACTGTAAATTTCAAACAACTCATATTCAGAAGTACATAGGTAATGTTTCAATTTATTTTTTGAAATAGATTATCTACATATCCAGATTAAATTGCTCAATAAGTCAGATATATTGAATTAACCAGCAAATTCTAAAATTAATACTAACTTTCAAAGTACCAAATATATGTGTTTCTTTAATATGTAAAGGTTTAAATTGGAATGGGGTATCATTTTGTTGCCAAATTGTACTCATGCAAGACCCGAATTGTGAGAAAGAAATAGGGCGAAATGGATGCTATTGATTCTAGTGAATTATTTGTTTCCGTTCCCAATATCTTGATTCTATGTAATTTTTCGCTATTAGTGGGGGTTGAATATGAAAAGATACTATTATTACTTCTAGAATTGAACCAAAAGGTCCGGTTATCTCATAAAAGGTAAGAAAAATATCGTCATATATATAGATCAACATAAACCAACATCCTACATCTAAAGTGGATGTCTTTAAAAACAAACTCGACACATCTATAGATGTACAGCGGATGAAAGAAACAGAACCTCAGGACTGCAGCAACCCTCCAACATGTTCTCTGGTGCGTAGAGGTTGATTATAAGCTTCTCCTCAAATTGTTTGCCACACTGAGGGCACTGGTTAGAAATATCAACAGTCATGGATAAGTTGAGAATTTCTATTCAGATATCGGATATATATCTTTGACATAGTCTGTTCACTGAGTATATGCAGACCCACTCACGGTACCTTGGCACTATTCTGGCCAGAACGACCCAGCAACGTCTCCATACAAGATCTGCCGTACACATGCCCACAAGGAATACAACTGCATTTAGAGATAGATGATGATTAGTATTCCAAAAGTATCACTAGCCTCATATAGTTAGAATACAAGCCATGCATATGTATGTAGCGTGAGTGCATCTATTTAACATGAATAATAGAAACTAATATCCGATGCTATAGCGGAAGCTAAACCATTTAACGGATTTAGAAAAAAATATGACCATAAACAAGGAATATTTAGATGAAACATAGATCCACAAGCTCATAAATATTTATTGTGGTCGGGTGTTCAGTGAAGGGCCAGAGTCCTGATTAGAGCCCTCGTGCCAAGATGCACCTTCCAGCTAAGCAGACATCTCTAAGACACCGAATTAATTGATGGTCCTAGGGGCGCGAACTGGCAAGGGCCACGGCGTTCACGCTGGTTTACTGATTAGCTCTTGACCAGCGTTTTGATTTTCGGTATGAGATTTTTTTTGCCCCAGGCCGAGATGGCCGAATTTCGGCCATTTTCAAAAAATTTGGCCGGAATTTGACCAAAATTTGACGAAAGTTTGACCAGAATTTGCCAAGTTTGATCAATTTCGGCGAAAGATAGATTTCGCCCCAGGCCAAGATGGCCAAAATTCGGCCGAAAACTGTTTTTCTCGGCCGAAATTCAAAACACAGGTCTTGACTCGATCTGCCGTTTGATGGAAAACGGCACAGCTTCTTTTCTGGCGATTTGACAAGCAAAATTTCAAATGGCAGTTAAGCTCCTCCGACTGCTATGGATTTTAGCGGAGGTTATCAGCCCTTTTGCGCTTGTGGCTGCAATAGCCCTAGAAATTACGTCGTTGTAGCGAAAACTCATGTGGAAGGCTATTGTGGCGCTATAACCCACTAATTATTCTTCAAGCATAGAAGAGAAAGAATCGCACGAGAATAGCATTGCACGCAGTGGACCACTGGCGGAGCTACGGCTGGTGCTTGCAGGGGTCATGCCCCTCGCCCCCAATCTTGGTTAAAATTGTGAAGGGAAAGTTTTTGAGGTCCTGAGATTGGAGAAAATATAGTATTTGGCCCTCCCAAATATCTGTATTTTGTGATTCGCCCCCCACAAGATCTTGGCTAGCTCCGCCACTGCAGTGGACTATACAAAGGGAATGCAATTCTCTTCAATATCAGATTAGCAGTGGTGTATGGACCTGGCAAAATCAGATCTCATGCCATATCTAATCTTCTTCAGTATCTAATTAGCCAGTGCAAAACAAATACGATACTGTGCTGATAAGCCCCAATCCAAAAGGAAGCCAGCGTGATGGTACTAGGACCATGTCCCCCGCAGAAAAACCATGAAACCCTAGGCCCCAACAGAGACGCAACATCACCGCCGGAAAAAAGAAGCAGCAGCGAAATTGCACTAGGCCGTGGGAGTGGATGCCCTCGCTCGCTCACCACATGCGATGAGGGCCGTCGCTGCTCCAGGGCTCCGTGCAGGCGGGGCAGATGGTCGCCGGCGACGGCGTCGCCTTGGCCTCACCGACGGACACTGCTTGGTTTGCCTCGACAGCTCCGATGTCTCCCGCTGCGCCGGTGGTGTCCGCGGCGTGCGGACGCGGCGCCTTGATGTCGGCGATCTGCTCCCTACCAGATGTGGGCGGCGGGGACGACATTGGAGGGAGGCGGAGGAGTAACGGAGAAAAGGGTGTTTTGGGGCGAGGTCGAATTCGGGAGGAGGGAGGGTGGAGTGGGGTTTCTTCTTTTGACGGGATGGACTGGAGTGGGGTTAGGTCAACTCCACGGGGGCGGCTCCGTATCGGCTCATATGTGTGCGTTCCTGTGGGCTTATTTTTCAGACCAAAAATCCTTTTCAATGGGCTCCCTGCTCCTATATTATGTGGATGGCCCATTCCCCTAATTTGAAGAAATGAATTCTCAAAAAATTGAAGAAACAAGGAACTTTGTCCACCGCCATGTAGGACTGAGCCTATATGCACGTGAGATTTCTCATGTCTCTATCAGCTTCATTCTAAGCCTGACCCAGACCCCTCCAACCGCACGCCCTCGCCGCAGTGTTCCCCTACTCACTACTGCATTTGCT